>NC_090652.1:182622841-182627841 GCF_040937935.1 Hyperolius riggenbachi | reverse complement strand
AGTCCAAGAAAGAAGTTATCCTGCTTTCCAAAGGAGAAGGAAGGAAGCACCCTAGGAGAAGGTCCTAAAGGGGGGAGAGAGAGAAGAAGGGCCGACAGGTGGACCTCAAAACACGGCATGCTTCTCATTTCGGGTGACCGTGACCACATGGGGGCCCCCCCCCCCAAAAAAAAAAAAAAAAAAAAAAAAAAAACCTGGATGCACCCCAAATGGTTGAAGAAGGGGGGGAGGAGGCGAAGGACGAAAGAAACTGGGTGCAGAATGTATCTCCAGCTTACCCAGCTGGAGGCCTACATCTGACCGCTACCCAAGGTCTATAGGGTCGCCTGTCTAGCACAGTGGCATCCCATTGTGAATGCTTAGGGCTAATTAATTCCGAAGTCTATCCTCCCCCACCTATCACCCAGATAATGATAGCCGACAATTGTCAGGCAGGAGGTGTGTATTACACACTCATATGCAATCGGTTAGAGGGATACCTGTCAACCCAGTCCATCCCCCAGGGGGGATGGCAAGAAGAAATCGTACATACACCCATGCAGGTGAACTACAAATTTCCCAAAAGGGATCCAAGAGGTGACTAGAGCTTCCAGATATTGTTCCGGGTTTTAATCAACCAAAAGGAGTGTCCCTGGGAGGGGGGTCCCAGGAGATTATGGGTCAAGAAAACAGGACAACTCCAGTCTATCATTTAGACCCAGTGGTCCCATCGCTTCTGTACGTAAAATAACTCTTGACTCCCGTCTGGTTAATTCCTGGTCTCGATTACCCCCTCTTCGGGACGGAACCACATGTAAAAGGCCGGCGAACTTCAGACATTCTGCTCTGCCTCCATGGGCCTCCCTGACATGCTCAATGAGTCGAGGGCAACCCTTCCCTGATTTTATGGATTTAAAGTGTTCCCCCACCCTTTCCTTTAGGGGACGAGTGGTTTTGCCCACATAAAAAAACTGACATGGGCAAAATATGGCATAGGTGACAAAGCCTGTCTGACATGTAATAAATGCTCTTACCTCCCATTGGGTCCCACCCAAACGGTAGTTTGTACCCTCCCACATATTTCGACAATATTTACAATTGCCACATCTGTGGTTTCCCTTGGGGCGTCTAATAGTTAGCCAATTTTGAGTTTGCGGTGAGCAAAACTCACTTCTAGTCAGGGTGTCCCCTAGAGTTGGGGCTCTCCTGAAGGCTACTCTAGGTGGGTCCGGAAATACCTTTTGCAGGGTGGGGTCCCTAGTAATTATTGCCCAATTTTTCTTTATAGTTTGGGTCAAATTTCCGCGAGACAGGGGTATAATCAAATGTAAAGGTGAAAGGGTTCTTTCCCCTGTTTCTGGTGGGTCTAGTTAGGAGGGAGGTGCGGTCTCTTTTTCTAGCTTTATCTTGTGCCTCCTGCAGGGAATGTTCATCATATTTTCTAGCTTGTAGACGTGCTGTCAATTCCTGCGCCTGTTCCTCAAAGGTGGCCAAGTTAGAATTGTTTCGTCTGAGGCGTAGGTACTGGCCGTATGGCAGGGAGGTTTTAATATGTTCTGGATGAAAACTGCTTCTATGGAGGAGCGAGTTGACAGCCGTGGCCTTCCTAAACCCCTCACAAACCAACCTGGCTCCATCAGGCCTGATCTTCAGGTCCAAAAAGTTGATGGATTTATCGCTTATTTCAGAAGTAAAGCGCATGTTAATTTGGTTGTCATTGAGTAGGCTCATGAAGGCCTCGAATTCATCCGTGCCTCCCCGCCACACGACCAGCACATCGTCCACATAGCGAGCCCACATTTCAATATTGTGTCTAAACAAGTTTTTTGGGCTTCTCACATAGTCCTCCTCCCAGGCCCCCAGGAACAGGCCCGCATAGGTACATGCCACAGAGGTCCCCATGGCCGGATATTGGAGGAGCTATGGGAGGAGGGAGGAGACTCTGATGAGGCAAACGAAGCGGGATCTACACGCAATCTATCCCTTGGAGATCCCGGGAGTTTCAGGGCCTGCAAATCCACACGTTCTATACCCATTCACCCCGGTTCGCCTATAGATCAGTTTCTCCACCAGGTCGCGGCCGAGATGAAAGCTCTCTGTTATGAGGGAGCCCCGCACAATTTAAGCCAGGCTGACAGAACTGCTATCAGATGGTTCAGACAGCACCGCGACCTGGTGATAAAACAGGCGGACAAAGGGGGGAATGTGGTAATTATGTCCACTGAATTTTATACCAGGGAAGCCTACAGACAACTAAATAACTTGGAGTATTACACCAAGTTGAATAGCAACCCCACAGTCAAGTACCAATCCACTCTACGCACTCTGCTCAGACGAGGAGTGGAAAAAGGGTACATGTCACAGAGGCTGGCGGTTGACCTACTTCCCCTGTCCCCCCGGTACCCTGTGTGGTACCACCTTCCCAAGCTACACAAGTCCGCAACAACCCCCCCGGGAAGACCCATCGTCTCGGGGTGCGGCTCGCTGACGGAACGGCTGTCCCGGTTCCTGGATCACCTATTACGCCCCTTACTCTCTGGGGGTACCGGCCTACCTGGCTGACACGCTCGACACTATCAACCTTGTCGAGGGTGTGACATGGAGGCCAGGGTATAGATTAGCCACAATTGATGTGGAGAGCCTCTATAGCAGAATACCCCATGAAGAGGGAATTAGGGCGGTCCGTAGGTTCCTGGACAAAACGAACAAAGACGAAGGCTACAAAGACTTCCTGTGTGAATGTCTGCGATTCGTCTTGACGCACAACGCGTTCCTCTTCGATGGAAGGTGGTACCACCAGACTTCCGGGACGGCCATGGGGACCTCTGTGGCATGTACCTATGCGGGCCTGTTCCTGGGGGCCTGGGAGGAGGACTATGTGAGAAGCCCAAAAAACTTGTTTAGACACAATATTGAAATGTGGGCTCGCTATGTGGACGATGTGCTGGTCGTGTGGCGGGGAGGCACGGATGAATTCGAGGCCTTCATGAGCCTACTCAATGACAACCAAATTAACATGCGCTTTACTTCTGAAATAAGCGATAAATCCATCAACTTTTTGGACCTGAAGATCAGGCCTGATGGAGCCAGGTTGGTTTGTGAGGGGTTTAGGAAGGCCACGGCTGTCAACTCGCTCCTCCATAGAAGCAGTTTTCATCCAGAACATATTAAAACCTCCCTGCCATACGGCCAGTACCTACGCCTCAGACGAAACAATTCTAACTTGGCCACCTTTGAGGAACAGGCGCAGGAATTGACAGCACGTCTACAAGCTAGAAAATATGATGAACATTCCCTGCAGGAGGCACAAGATAAAGCTAGAAAAAGAGACCGCACCTCCCTCCTAACTAGACCCACCAGAAACAGGGGAAAGAACCCTTTCACCTTTACATTTGATTATACCCCTGTCTCGCGGAAATTTGACCCAAACTATAAAGAAAAATTGGGCAATAATTACTAGGGACCCCACCCTGCAAAAGGTATTTCCGGACCCACCTAGAGTAGCCTTCAGGAGAGCCCCAACTCTAGGGGACACCCTGACTAGAAGTGAGTTTTGCTCACCGCAAACTCAAAATTGGCTAACTATTAGACGCCCCAAGGGAAACCACAGATGTGGCAATTGTAAATATTGTCGAAATATGTGGGAGGGTACAAACTACCGTTTGGGTGGGACCCAATGGGAGGTAAGAGCATTTATTACATGTCAGACAGGCTTTGTCACCTATGCCATATTTTGCCCATGTCAGTTTTTTTATGTGGGCAAAACCACTCGTCCCCTAAAGGAAAGGGTGGGGGAACACTTTAAATCCATAAAATCAGGGAAGGGTTGCCCTCGACTCATTGAGCATGTCAGGGAGGCCCATGGAGGCAGAGCAGAATGTCTGAAGTTCGCCGGCCTTTTACATGTGGTTCCGTCCCGAAGAGGGGGTAATCGAGACCAGGAATTAACCAGACGGGAGTCAAGAGTTATTTTACGTACAGAAGCGATGGGACCACTGGGTCTAAATGATAGACTGGAGTTGTCCTGTTTTCTTGACCCATAATCTCCTGGGACCCCCCTCCCAGGGACACTCCTTTTGGTTGATTAAAACCCGGAACAATATCTGGAAGCTCTAGTCACCTCTTGGATCCCTTTTGGGAAATTTGTAGTTCACCTGCATGGGTGTATGTACGATTTCTTCTTGCCATCCCCCCTGGGGGATGGACTGGGTTGACAGGTATCCCTCTAACCGATTGCATATGAGTGTGTAATACACACCTCCTGCCTGACAATTGTCGGCTATCATTATCTGGGTGATAGGTGGGGGAGGATAGACTTCGGAATTAATTAGCCCTAAGCATTCACAATGGGATGCCACTGTGCTAGACAGGCGACCCTATAGACCTTGGGTAGCGGTCAGATGTAGGCCTCCAGCTGGGTAAGCTGGAGATACATTCTGCACCCAGTTTCTTTCGTCCTTCGCCTCCTCCCCCCCTTCTTCAACCATTTGGGGTGCATCCAGGTTTTTTTTTTTTTTTTTTTTTTTTTTTTTTTGGGGGGGGGGGGCCCCATGTGGTCACGGTCACCCGAAATGAGAAGCATGCCGTGTTTTGAGGTCCACCTGTCGGCCCTTCTTCTCTCTCTCCCCCCTTTAGGACCTTCTCCTAGGGTGCTTCCTTCCTTCTCCTTTGGAAAGCAGGATAACTTCTTTCTTGGACTTTCACCCTTGGACTTTCTTCACAAATTTTTTCCCCTTTGGAGGATCACCTCGACACTGCTTCTGCTTTTCCCTTTTTCCCTTTTTCCCTTTCACCTCTACTCTCCATCTACCCTGTCTCCGCACACCTTCTTTTTATGTCAGAATGTCCACGGGTGGACTACAATATATAGCCACCTGTGGGCAACACCGAGCTGACAAATATTATTCTGGCCTCCTATGTGTTTGGATAGAGTAATGGTTGCCTTTTATCCAATTATAAGGTAAATATACCCTTTTCAATTTGTCTCTCGGGATAAGCAATTTCATCCCTGGCTTCTCTTT
>NC_090652.1:182545341-182615341 GCF_040937935.1 Hyperolius riggenbachi | reverse complement strand
CGCACAAAAGTAAACATACCAGTGCGTTAGGGGACATCTCCTATTACCCTCTGTCACAATTTCGCCGCTCCTCGCCGCATTAAAAGTGGTTAAAAACAGTATAAACAAACAAAATGGCCACCAAAACAGGAAGTAGGTTGATGTACAGTATGTCCACACATAGAAAATACATCCATACACAAGCAGGCTGTATACACCCTTCCTTTTCAATCTCAAGAGATCATTTGTGCGTTTCTTTCCCCCTGCAGCTATCTTCCAATGAAGTGTCAGGCTGTTTCTTCCTGCAGAGTGCAGACAGCTCTGCCTGTAAGTAATTCCTCAGTATGTGAAAGCCCAGCCAGCTCAGAGGAGGATTTATCCAGCTTGTAAAAGATAATAGAGCAGAGAGAAGCTGCACTAATCTAAAGAACACACAGCAGTGTGCAGAGAGGGGCCTGGAGGGGGGAGATGCATCACAGAACCACAACACTGAAGAACTTGGCAGCCTTCCAGACACAGGCTGACAAGTCTGACAAGAGAGAGAGAAGTTGATTTATTACAGAGATGGTGATAGTAGAACGTGCTGCAGTAAGCCAGAACACATTAGAATAGCTTATGGAACTTGTAGGATGATAAAAAACAGGATGCAATTTTTGTTACGGAGTCTCTTTAAGATGCATTCCAATGTTGTACATACAGCACTATCTGCAGTTGTGAACACAATAAAATGTTGTAGTGTACTACCGCGTTCCATGACGCACGCACGCACGCTCGACCATGCTTTTATCACGTGAAAAGCATACTTATCACGTGAAGCACAACGCCGTACGCGCAATAAAAATCACGCGATCGCTAAACTTTTCACGTGCAACACGCATGCACAATTGTTTACACAAGCGTTTGCGCGTGAAAAGTTTTAACACGTGATAGCCGTGTTATCATGCTTTAGTGAATCGAGCCCGTACACACAAACTCTGAAGTTACGTGTCAGCTGACACGCTGAATCACTATTGGTTTGTTTCCAATTCTGCTTATGTTTGATTGGTTAGTCCTTGTATTTAAACTGGTGAGCGCCCCAGTCATCGCCCGTGATAGCATTTGCTTTGGCTTGTTGCTGGGTTGCGCTCACCGCTATTGGATTCCTGTTACCGACTATTTGCCTTGTACCTTGACCACAATTAACCTCTGCTTGATTCCTGTTGCTGACAACTGCCTTGTATCCTGACCACATTTCTCCCTGCTGGATGTCCTGTTGCCAACCTTGCTCTTGTACCTGGACTACACTTTGCTTGCTGCCTGGGATTGACCCACTGCTTTGGACTAGGATTTGCATGACGCATATCATGAAAATCTTAGTCCAAAGACCGACCTCGGCTTGCTCTGACTACGTTATCTCTAGGAAGTGTCTATCGAAAACTATCTTGCTACTCACCTGGAACGCCTGACACCGCTGTCATTTGATTCAATTGTCTGGATAGTCTCATCCACTAGACCTCAGGTGACTATCATATACAGGGGTTGGAAAAAAATAATGTAAACACCTTGAAAATCAACAAAATATTTTATTATGGTGTAGGTCCACCTTTTGCGGCAATTACAGCCTCAATTCTCCGAGGTATTGATTCATACAAATTGTGAATGGTTTCCAAAGGAAATTTTAGCCCATTCTTCAGTTAAAACACCCTCCAGTTCTTTTGCAGACAATGGCGGCGGAAATCGACTTCTTACTTGAATCTCTAAAAACGACCATAAATGCTCAATAATGTTGGAGGTCTGGGGATTATGGTGGCCAGATGAGATGCTCAACTTTATTAGAATGTTCCTCGTGCCATTCTTTAACAATTCTAGCTTTATGGATTGGGGAATTTTCATCCTGAAAGATGGCAATCCCCTCTGGAAACATTTTTTTTAAACCATAGGATGAACTTGGTCAACCAAAATTCCAAAATAGTCTTGGCTGTTAATTCATCCATGAAGGGAAATCATTGGCCCGGCGAATTTCCAAGAAATAGCACCCTAGATCATCACAGAACCCCCACCATGTTTTACTATTGGGAGAAGGCAGTGTGGATGAAATGCTCCTTTCGCCTGTCTCCAAACATACACTCGGCCGGAGTTCGGTATTAAGGTAAACGATGATTCGTCAGAGAAAATCACATTTGTCTAAGCGGCTGCTCTCCTGCTGATTCGTGCTTCCGTTCATTGATCTAAGTCCACAGCAGAGACCGTGGTCTTTCTGGCAAAAAAAAAAAAAAAAAGTTTCCCATTCCCTTCCTGGAAGAGAGTAGAATCGGGGAAAAAAAAAAAAAAAAAAAGTCTCAATGTGGCCATCTTGTGGCCAAATAGTAAAACTACATCTACATACATTTTTCAATATAACTAACACACAGTTTTACATTTAAAATTAACTATTTCCCACACCAAAAATTGCCCAAATAAAAGGTTTACTGGGGGGGAAATCACAATTGAAAAAAAAAAAAAAAAAAAAAAATGTTACCTAAGGGTCTGAACTTTTTAAATATGCATGTGAAGTGGGTATATTATGAACATTTTTTTAAATTATAAGCTTGTAAATAGTGATGGACGCAAAACTGAAAAAATGCACCTTTATTTCCAAATAAAATATTGGCGCCACACATTGGGATAGGGACAACATTTAAATGGTGTAATAACAGACAAATGGGCAAATAAAATACATAGGTTTTAATTATGGTAGCATGTATTATTTTAAAGTTATATTGGTCGAAAACTGAGAAATGATTTTTTTTGTCAATTTTTTTCTTAAAGAGAATCTGTATTGTTAAAAATCGCACAAAAGTAAACATACCAGTGCGTTAGGGGACATCTCCTATTACCCTCTGTCACAATTTCGCAGCTCCCCGCCGCATTAAAAGTAGTCAAAAACAGTTTTAAAAAGTTTGTTTATAAACAAACAAAATGGCCACCAAAACAGGAAGTAGGTTGATGTACAGTATGTCCACACATAGAAAATACATCCATACACAAGCAGGCTGTATACAGCATTCCTTTTGAATCTCAAGAGATCATTTGTGTGTTTTTTTCCCCCTGCATCTCTCATGCTCTGAAGTTTCAGGCTGCTCATTTCTTCCTGCAAACAGCTTTGCCTGTGTCTGTAATTCTTCAGTATGTGAAAGCCCAGCCAGCTCAGAGGACGATTTATCCAGCTTGTGAAAGATAAGGGAGAAGAGAGAAGCTGCTCTAATCCTAAATAACACACAGGCAGTGTGCATAGAGGGGCCTGGAAGGAGAGTTCATAGCAGAACCACAACACTGAAGAACTTGGCAGCCTTCCAGACACAGGCTGACAAGTCTGACAAAAGAGAGATTAGTTGATTTATTACAGAGATGGTGATAGTAGAACGTGCTGCAGTAAGCCAGAACATATTAGAATAGCTTTTGGAACTTGTAGGATGATAAAAAACAGGATGCAATTTTTGTTACGGAGTCTCTTTAAGATTACTGTTAAAATGCATTTAGAAAAAAATAAATTCTTAGCAGAATGTACCACCCAAAGAAAGTCTACATTAGTGGCGGAAAAAACAAGATCTAGATCAATTCATTGTGATAAGTAGTGATAAAGTTATTAGCAAATGAATGGGAGGTAAAAATTGCTCTGTTACATTAGGTGAAAAATCCCAGCGGGCTGAAATGGTTAAATATCTGTATAATAAAAAAAAATTATTTTAATTAAACATCTTAAATAACAAAAATAGTGGCGCATGCGCGGCGCGGGATGAGATAGCAGCTCAACCCGAGGGCTCCGTGCCGGAGAGAAGCCTGCACCGCTATAGCACCTAGAGAGACCGGAGGAGAACGGAAGGGGAGAAAGATCAGCTTGCGAGGGGAAAGAGGATGCAGTCGGGCGCAGCTAAAAGCAGGGAGAACGCTGCCAAAGCCCTGGACTTCTTCAAACCAAGAGACCAGCTAGCAACCAAGATGGCGCAGCAGAAACAGAGTGAAGGCGGGGCACAACAAGAGAAGCCTGCAGCGGCTCAAGAGAGCTCAGAACTCACGCTGAAAGATTTATATACCCTGATGACAGAGATGAAAGAAACACTCCGGGCAGAGATCCGGACAGCGGTGACAACCATCTCCTCCCAAATAGATGATCTGGGTGAACGCATCCACAAGCTGGAAGGTAAGGCAGATGATGCGGCTGACGCCATAACAGAGCTGCAGAAGAGACAAGGGGCACAAGAGGAGAGGATGGATGATTACGAGTCTAGAATGGAGGATATGGACAATAGGGGAAGAAGGGACAACCTTCGCATCAGGGCAGTGCCAGAGGAGGTGGTAGACTTAAAAGGCTATGTTGTGGCATTATTTACAGCAATGTGTCCAGATATACAGCAGGAGCTTTTCAGAATGGACAGGATCCATAGAGCCCTTAAAGCCCCTAGGAATATAGAAGTCCCACGCGATATCATCATCAAAATGCATTACTTCGAAACAAAGGATGCTATCCTGAGGGCAGCCAGAGAATTAGGCACTAATGGAATCGGGGAGCATAAGGTGCAAATATACCCAGACTTGTCCCCCCTGACACTTGAGAAGAGAAGAGCACTGAAGCCGGTCACCGCAGTCCTACAGAAAAAAGCGGTTCTATACAGATGGGGGTTTCCCTTTAATTTGTCATTTAAACTGGGCCAAAAGAGCTATCGAGTCAATAACCTACAGGAAGGCCTAAAAGCCTTAAAGGAGCAGGGCCTACTAGATCACAACATGCAACCAGCTATGGACATTTCCAGCTCCACTAAGAGGACCCAGAGAGAGTGGCAGGAGGTTCGCCATCCCAACACGAAGAAAGCCAGAGACACTCAACTGACACCATCCAAGATCCCCAAGGCTCAGAAACAAAATATAGGGGACAAATGACTCCAACAGTATATACACCACTCATGACTGCATGAGTCCTGCTCCATGCAATATAGTCTTTTTTTTTTCGGTTTGAGACTGCTAACTCTTTCATTACAGCTACATATACAAACTTTCTCCCAGTTAAGTCTTATGATTATATTAAAATACGGCTCCGGTCCGCTATTCCTAGGCAAAAAGTTCAGCGCAGATAGAGTGCATGGCTATCTCGGGAGGTTTGCTGCCCCACACAGTTCTCCGCAAAAGATGGGCAACTTCTCGGGAAGGAAAAAGTTGATTTGGTTTTTCTTGTTATGTTATGCGGCAGACTGGTATACCCACCTCTGCCACATAGGTAGTTATAGTAGTAGTATATATAGGATGTGTTATAATGTTCCGGTAGGTAAAAATTCCGCCCATATTGAACCTGCTCATGTAATATGTAAGAGATCGAGGGAGTCACTAGGTTCGCCAAAGTCCAATAATTATACAATATACTCTATTAGAAGCCATATTAGATATAAATTCTTTGAGGAGTTATGGAAACTCAATACAGCCTGAAAGTCCTAACGCATAATGTACAGGGATTGAATAGCCCCCAGAAACGATTAAAATGCCTGAAATACTATAGAGAAAAGGGAGCAGATATAGTGATGATTCAAGAATCCCATTTCTCCAAAAAAATCATTCCCCAAATTTCTACACAAAGAATATCCAACAGTATATATGTCTAACCACCCTACCTCAAAAAAGAATGGAGAGGTAATCCTCATAAAAAAAGATCTTCCTTTCACTTTGAAGGAACAAATAACTGACAAAGAGGGTAGACTGGTGATTTTATATGGAGAAATTGAAGGGAAAGAAATATTATTAATCAACATGTAGGCCCCATCTGTTAGGAACGGGAGATTCTTTGCTGAGGTCCTGGAAAAACTGAGAAAATATAGAGTAACATATACCATCATAGCGGGCGATATGAACATAGTGTATAATGCTGCCAAGGACTTCTCTAAGGGAAAAGGGAAAGGAGAGAGAGTTACTCCTCCTAGATCGTATTACTCTCTATGGAAGGAGTTGAGTATGATAGATTCATGGAGAGAAGACCACCCAAATAAAAGGGAATATACGTTCTTCTCACACCCACACTCTAGCTCTTCCAGACTGGACTATATATTTGCATCAAAAGCATTAATAATGGGGATGAAGGGATCTAAAATACACTCACCTCTATCAGACCATTCTATGGTACTCACGTCATTCTCCTACCCCAAGACTAACCCGAGTAAGCCAAAATGGAGACTTCCTCCATACATTTTATCTAACCCAAACAATATAATTGGAGTAAAAGCAGTCCTGGATGAGTACTTTCTCATTAACAAACCAGGAGACACGTCAACTAGCGTTTGGTGGGAAGCCCACAAATCAGTAGTTAGAGGACATATGATAAATCTTGCCTCCACTTTGAAAAAAAACAAAACAGCAGCCAGACTTGCTATGGAGACACAGCTGAATAAATTAATGTCAACACACACGCAAAATATGTCTAAGCAGAAACTGAGACAGATCCAAATACTAAAAGAACAGATTGACGCCATTCTAACAGAAGAAGTGGCAAATACATATAGATGGCTCGGGCAAAAAAATTACTTTCTGGCGAATAAAGCCAACACTAACCTAGCAAATAAATTATCTGGGAGAAAAAGAGCCTCAAAACACCTACCATTAAAGCTCCCCAATGGTGGACTAACACAGAACCCAATTAAAATATCCAAAATGTTCAGAGAGTTCTATCAGAGCTTATACACAAACAATAAATCTTCTAATAAAACGAATATAGAACATTTCCTCAACAAAATAAGTTTTCCAAACATAACTACAGAACAAAATGAGCTGATGAATGCCCAAATATCCACAGATGAAATTAATAAAGCCATTTTAAAACTAAAACCTGCTAAGGCCCCAGGCCCGGGCGGGCTTACGGCAACATACTACAAAACATTCAGGGAATCGTTGACACCACACTTAGCTAAATACTACCAATCCATAAGAGAAGGGAACCCCCCAACAAAAGATTCTAATAGGGCCATTATAGTAGTTATCCCAAAAGAAAACAAGGATACCAATATATGTAAAAATTATAGACCAATCTCCTTGATTAATGTAGATCATAAAATACTCACCACAATACTAGCAGATAGGATCAATTTATTCCTTCCGAACATTATAAATAGAGACCAAGTAGGGTTCATCAAGAAAAGGCAGGGCCCCGACAACATCAGAAAGATCTGCAACACAATCTGGCTATCTCAGCGTCACAATTTGCCAATATTGCTTTTAGCAATTGATATAGAAAAAGCCTTCGACTCCCTTAATTGGCAATATTTGTTTGCAACACTGGAAAGGTTTGGCTTTTCAGGCCCATTTTTATCGATACTGCAAACTCTTTATTTAAATCCCTCAGCTAGTGTGTTAGCGGCGGGAACGGAGTCGGAGCCCTTTAATATTGAAAGGGGAACAAGGCAGGGGTGCCCATTATCCCCTGCCTTGTTCGCACTAGCTTTTGAACCTCTCTTAGAGGCAATAAGAATGGACATTTCTATCAAGGGCCCTATAGTTAACCACATAATGACAAAATGCTCTGCTTTTGCAGACGACCTACTGCTAACTCTAGTAGATCCTATGATATCTCTGCCAAATGTACTAAAGCTCCTCAAGGAATTTGGCCTAGCTTCTGGACTAAAGGGAAATCAGGACAAAACAGAGACTCTTCCCATACAATTCTCTCCAGAGGATGAAGGTAAACTAAGAGCTAACTTTCCTTTTATATGGAAAAACAAAACACTAAAGTATTTAGGGATATACCTAACTAAAAACATACAGGAGCTATATAGTAATAACTATATTCCCTTGATAAAGAATATCCTAGTAAAACTGCACTTTTGGAACAAATTAAAACTCAGCTGGATAGGTAAAATCAATTCCATAAAAATGGTGCTCTTTCCGAAGATATTATATCTTTTCAGATCAATTCCAATTGACATCCCCAAAACCCAACTAAAACATTTACAGAAGGAAATCCTGAGATACATATGGGGCCTTAAAAAACCTAGGATAAAAGCACAAATGTTCATGCAGAGGGAAAAGGGGGGGCTAGGGGTCCCTAACTTACTAAAGTACCTAGAGGCAGCTAGACTGTCTCAGCTAGTTAGTGCTTCTTTTAAGGATTATTGCTCTAAATGGAAGGATATAGAGAACGAATTGGTCAACCCATATAAAATTGAGGATATGCAAACAGTGAAGAGGCGGCACACAAAAGGCTTGCTATTTAAAGCATATATTGATGGAGCAACACTACATGTTACGAACCATCACGGTTCTTCATCAGGTGTTTTACACCTGATGAAGAACCGTGATGGTTCGTAACATGTAGTGTTGCTCCATCAATATATGCTTTAAATAGCAAGCCTTTTGTGTGCCGCCTCTTCACTGTTTGCATGATTCTACCCTCAGGTGGGTGAACTGAGTGAGGCGTAGCACCGGCAGTTCAAGGATTAATTTTCCTGAAGGGGTTCCAGGACCGTGGCCAAGTTCACAGAAAATTGAGGATATGATCTGGTGGACTGAGATACCGAAACGAATCCTGGAGAGAGCCTCGGTTATCACCCAGGACGCATTTAAACTATGGAATGCTCTAAAATTCAAATATAAGATTATCTCAAACCCTTCGCCCAACATTAGAATCTATAACAATTATGGGTTTAACCCAGGTATGCAGAAACAAAATTTCGTGCATTGTAACAAAGAAGGGCTAGACAGATTCTATAATTGGATAAAAGATGGGAAATATCTCTCATTTAGAGAAATATCAGGAAAACAAAAAATACCTCCATCCGAATTTTTAAGGTACGCGCAGATCCACCACTTCATAACCTCAATATGGGGGAAAAATCCGGATAACAATCCTACTTGGCTGGAAAGCGGTTTTAGAAGGTTTGGACTTCTCTCAAAAGGGATATCGGCCATATATAATAACATCATAGATGTAGACCTAGACACTAAACAGAAATACCAGTTAGACTGGGAAAGACTTAGGAAAGGAGCTGTCCCAAGAAACTTGGACCTCCATATGGAATAAAACAGCTAAATGCTTGAGAAACGTCTCCTTAACCGAGACCTCTATTAAAAGTGATGTTCAGAACGTATTTAACCCCCGAGAGAATGTCCAGACTTTCTAGCAACAGATCACCCAATTGCTTCAGAGGATGTGGCTCCCTGGGTTCCTTTAAACATCTTAGCGGTATGGACGAGCTCAGCTCGTCCATCACCGCCGATGGCTGCCGCTCAGTCCCTGCTGGGCCGATTTTGTTCAAATAAAGAGCAGCACACGCAGCCGGCACTTTGCCAGCCGCGTGTGCTGCCCGATCGCCGCCGCTCTGCGGCGATCCGCCGCGAGCAGCGGCGAAAGAGGGTCCCCCCAGCCGCCTGAGCCCAGCGTAGCCGGAACAAAAAGTTCCGGCCAGCGCTAAGGGCTGGATCGGAGGCGGCTGACGTCAGGACGTCGGCTGACGTCCATGACGTCACTCCGCTCGTCGCTATGGCGACGATCTAAGCAAAACAAGGAAGGCCGCTCATTGCGGCCTTCCTTGTTTATTCTGGGCGCCGGAGGCGATCGGAAAAACGCCTCCGGAGCGCCCTCTAGTGGGCTTTCATGCAGCCAACTTTCAGTTGGCTGCATGAAATAGTTTTTTTTTTTATTTAAAAAAAACCCTCCCGCAGCCGCCCTGGCGATCTTAATAGAACGCCAGGGTGGTTAAACACACATGGTGGGAATGTACAAAAGTATCGTCATTTTGGGAAAGGATTTATGAGGTAGGTTCCGACCTGTTTTAACAACAAATTGTGAAATGCCCAGCAAACGCTCTACTGAACACCCCAATCCATTCCTTGAATACCCGGGAAAATAAGCTGCTAACTAAGCTAAACTCAGCCGCCAAAAACCAAATAGCCAAGGACTGGCTCCAAAAAGAAATAAACTGGGATCACTGGATAAATAGAGTAAACTCTATGATCACCAATGAATATCTAACAGACCTACTAGGTGAGAGCACTAACAAATTTTTTGAAATCTGGGATCCCTGGCTAGACCATCCATTAGGACAACATCTAGCCCAAAAGCTAAGAGGAGTATGAGGACATAGGGAAGCTAGTGAACCAACCAGAAAATACAAAGGAATGAGCAGAGCAAATACTTCGAGTAAGACAAACCCGGAACTTTAATGGGCGGAACACAAATAGGAGGTAAGATAGGAGAACAGATCCCTACCAAGAGTATTTGATATAAGATAAGTAATAGAATAAGGCAATAGGGAATTCGTCGAAAGGTCTACAGAAAATATTGAGAATAATAAAGAAGTAATATTATTTGCATGAACCATACTACATATGTCATTGGTAATAGTATTAGTTTTGGGTAAGCATAAATATCTGATAATATACCGGTATGATCTTTCACACATGTTTTTGTTACAGTTATGGGTTTTTATTCCTTTTTCATGTAAGATGTGACTTAAGCTTAATAAAAACCTTTTGAAAGTAAAAAAAAAAAAAAAAAAAAAAAAAAAAAAAAAATTATAACAAAAATAATTAGATGGTGTAGTTTCTGAAGAAACCACATGATGTTGGCTATGAAACTCAAGAGGTGTTGCGGCAAGTCACCCCTGGTGCATAGAGAGTACACAAAGTCGGTGGAACCTGTTTTAAAACTGTGAAAATTGAAGCAGATCAAATTGTATCATTAAAATAAAAAAAATAAAAAATAAACTCGATTGGCTGTGATTGGCTCCACCCAAGTCTTACAATTAAATGAATAGGTAAAATTTGATTGGATATTAGTGGCTCCGCCCACTTTTCCTATTTTTTGACAAAAGTAACCCAGTGAGTAATTGAGCAAAGTTTGGGACACCTGGCATTTAAACTGTGATAACAGCAGCAGTGTATCATTTTTCATGAAGGTCAATGTCTGAAATCTGATTGGCTTTTGTTGCCCTGCCCCGTTTTTTTCCTAACTGTGCACCACAGTCACTCAGTGACTAATACTCCAATGTTTGTGAACGCTGGCACTTAATGTGTAAAAATTGCAGCAGTTATATTTTTTTTCTATTGAAAATCAATGAATAAAATTTGATTGGTTGTTGGCGGTTCCACCCACTTTTTCTAAACGAAGTGGAAACCACCAGCGACTACATTTACGATATTCGAGGTCCATGGCATCAATAATGTAAGAATAGCAGCCTTTTTATTCTTTCCCATTCAAATCAAAGAAAACTGATTGGTTGTTTTGTCCCCGCCCACTTTTTTGAATTTTAATCCCAGTCCCCCAGTGACCAACTGTGCCAAGTTTGAGGACCCTGCTATTAACCATCTAAGAGCGCAGTAGTTTTACATTTTACCATTTAAATAAATGGGTGAAATTTGATTAGCTTTTCTATACTCCGCCCACTTTGTAAATTTTTTGCCACGGTCACCCAGTGACTCTGGCTTGGTAACTCTGGCTTTAATACTGTGAGAATTTCAGCCGTTTACATCTTCCCATTGAAGTCAATAGGGAAAATTTAATTGGTCGTTTCTGGCTCCGCCTATTTTTTTGGATCTCCAACATGTGACAGAATTTTTTAGCTTTACGCCATGACTAAGTGACCCAAGTTTGGTGAGCGCAACTTTAAAGCTGTACGAGTGGCAAAAGTTTAAAATTTTCCAATGAAAGTCTATGGTAAAAATGGGGTCTTCGGGGGGGCCACCACAGGTGCATGGAGGGTGGGACTGCTTAACAAAGCACAAGCAACCTATTCGGGTATGAGCTGAACAAGTGTGCAAAGTTTCATAATTATACTCCTAAAACTCTGGGGGGAGTAGCGTATAGAAAATAGCTAAATTTGAATTTGCCGTTGGTAGCTCCACCCACTTTGGGTGCCCCCCCCAATACATATTTTTCTTTGGGGTTACAAAAACATGTGGTCCGAGTATGGGGAGTGTAGCTTCAAAAAATGTTCCCTCTCAAAGTCAATACGAAAAAAGGGGTCTTCCGGGGTCTGTCGATCACTTAATAAAGTACAAGCAACGAACTTCACTATAAGACGAATAAGTATGGAAAGTTTGGCACTTGTACCCCTTAAACTGTAGGAGGAGTAGCTTATAGAAAATGGGGGGCGCTAATAATAATAATAATAATAATAATAATAACTAGATGGTGTCGTTTCTGAAGAAACCACATGTTGGCTATGTGTCTGATTGGCTGTATGTGGCTCCGCCCACCTTACCAAATTTTAACCCCAGTTACCCACTGTGCCAAGTTTAGGGTCTCTGGCTTTCATACTATGAGAATAAGGGCTTTTTACATTTCCTCATTAAAGTCAATAGGGAAAATAGATTGGATGTTTGTGGCACCGCCCACTTTCCTGAACAGAGCACAAGCAACCTATTTGGGTATGAGTCGAACAAGTGTGCAAAGTTTCAAAATTGTACTTCCAAAACTCTGGGAGGAGTAGCATATAGAAAATTGCTAAATTTGAATTTGGCCGTTGGTAGCGCCGCTCACTTTAGGGTGCCCCCCAAAATGCATATTTTAATTTGGGGTGACACCAACAATAAATGGTCCAAGTATGGGGAGTGTAGCTTCAAAACTGTAGGAGTGGCAGCAATTTGAAAATTTTCCCTATCAAAGTCAATACTAAAAAAAAGGGTCTTCCAGGGTGAGCCGTGGGGGCGCGGAGGGTGGGATCGCTTACTAAAGCACAAGCAACGTACGAATACGTGTGTAAAGTTTGGCGCTTGTGCCCCTAAAACTGTAGGAGGAGTAGCGTATAAAAAAATGGGGGGGGGGGGCGCAAATAATAACTAGATAGTGTGGTTTCTGAAGAAACCACAGGATGTTGGCTATGAAACGCAAGAGGTGTTGTGGCACGTCGCCCCGGGTGCATAGAGAGTACACAAAGTTGGTGAAACCCAATTTAAAACTGAAAATTGAAGCAGAACAAAATGCACCATTAGAAGCAATAAAAAAACCCCGATTGGCTGTTTTTGGCTACGCCCACTTTTAAATTTTGAATCCCAGTCACCGACTGTGCCAAGTTTGAAGTCCCTGCCATTAACAGTAAAAGAATGGCAGCAACTTATATATTGACATTGATTAGCAATAGGTAACATTTGATTGGCTGTTTTAAGCTCCACCCATTTTTCTTCATTTTTAACATCAACCACCATGTCATGGTCTGTGCCAAGTTTTGAACCTCTGGCTTTAAAACTGTGAGTGGCAATATTTGAAAGTTTTACATTGAAGTGCATGGGTGAAATTTGATTGGATGTTAGTGGCTCCTCCCACTCATTTTTTTTACAGAAATCACCCAGTGAGTAACTAAGCCAAGTTTGGGACACCTGGCATTTAAACTGTGATAATAGCAGCAGTTTATCATTTTTCATTAGCCTCCCTGGCGGTCAATTCAATTTGCCAGGGAGGCAGCGCAAAAAAAAAAATAAAAAAAAAAAAAAAAAAAAAAAATGGTTTAGATCATGTAGCTAGCCTAGCGCTAACTACATGATAGCCGCTGAGCAGCGGCATCCCCCCACCCACTCAGATCGCCTCCGGCGACAAGGTCCATCAGGAAATCCCGTTCTGAACGGGATTTCCATGAGGGCCTCCCCCGTTGCCATGGCGACAGGCGCGATGACATCACTGACGTCGTGACGTCAGAGGGAGTCCCGATCCACCCCTCAGCGCTGTCTGGCACTGATTGGCCAGGCAGCGCATGGGGTCTCGGGGTGGGGGGCACCCTCTAACGCGGCGGGTAGCGGCGAATCGTCGCAGAGCAAAGTGCTAGCTGCGTGTATAAAAAAAAAAATTATGCAAAACGGGCCAGCGGGGCCTGAGCAATCCTTCGCAGTGGCTTACCCCGTGTCCAGCACAGGGTTACCGCTAAGGAGGTTAAGGTCAATGGGTGAAAACTGATTGGCTGTTGCCCCGCCCACTTTTTTTCCCTAATTGTGAATTACAGTCAGTCACTAACACTGCAAAGTTTGTGAATGCTGGCATTTAACGTGTAAAAATGGCAGCAGTTTTATTTTTCTTCTATTGAAAATCAATAAATGAATTTTTTTTCTAAACTTGAAGTGGAAACCCCCAGCGACTACATTTGCAATATTTGAGGTCCATGACATCAATAATGTGAGAATGGCAGCCTTTTTATTTTTTCCCATTCAACTCAATCAAACAAATCTTAATTGGTTGGTGTTGTCCCCTCCCACTTCTGATAAAAAAAAAAATAAAAAAAAAAACAAGACTTTTTATTGAAAATTTTCAACAGGAACAAAATGGGTCTCCCAGAAGGGAGTAAACATAAGATATAACAGTAAACAAAAAAAAACAAAAAACAAAAAAATAACCAAAGTGGGTTACAGTCCTAATCACAGCAGTGAGTTGCATATATACAGATATTAACAGTGTGCTTATTACAGGGAGTGCAGAATTATTAGGCAAATGAGTATTTTGACCACATCATCCTCTTTATGCATGTTGTCTTACTCCAAGCAGTATAGGCTCGAAAGCCTACTACCAATTAAGCATATTAGGTGATGTGCATCTCTGTAATGAGAAGGGGTGTGGTCTAATGACATCAACACCCTATATCAGGTGTGCATAATTATTAGGCAACTTCCTTTCCTTTGGCAAAATGGGTCAAAAGAAGGAGTGGACAAGCTCAGAAAAGTCAAAAATAGTGAGATATCTTGCAAAGGGATGGAGCACTCTTAAAATTGCAAAGCTTCTGAAGCGTGATCATCAAACAATCAAGCGTTTCATTTAAAATAGTAAACAGGGTCGCAAGAAGCGTGTGGAAAAGCCAAGGCGCAAAATAACTGCCCATGAACTGAGAAAAGTCAAGCGTGCAGCTGCCAAGATGCCACTTGCCACCAGTTTGGCCATGTTTCAGAGCTGCAACATCACTGGAGTGCCAAAAAGCGCAAGGTGTGCAATACTCAGAGACATGGCCAAGGTAAGAAAGGCTGAAAGACAACCACCACTGAACAAGACACACAAGCTGAAACGTCAAGACTGGGCCAAGAAATATCTCAAGACTGATTTTTCTAAGGATTTATGGACTGATGAAATGAGAGTGAGTCTTGATGGGCCAGATGGATGGGCCGTGGCTGGATTGGTAAAGGGCAGAGAGCTCCAGTCCGACTCAGACGCCAGCAAGGTGGAGGTGGAGTACTGGTTTGGGCTGGTATCATCAAAGATGAGCTTGTGGGGCCTTTTCGGGTTGAGGATGGAGTCAAGCTCAACTCCCAGTCCTACTGCCAGTTTCTGGAAGACACCTTCTTCAAGCAGTGGTACAGGAAGAAGTCTGCATCCTTCAAGAAAAACATGATTTTCATGCAGGACAATGCTCCATCACACGCGTCCAAGCACAAAGCGTGGCTGGCAAGAAAGGGTATAAAAGAAGAAAAACTAATGACATGGCCTCCTTGTTCACCTGATCTGAACCCCATTGAGAACCTGTGGTCCATCATAAAATGTGAGATTTACAAGGAGGGAAAACAGTACACCTCTCTGAACAGTGTCTGGGAGGCTGTGGTTGCTGCTGCACGCAATGTTGATGGTGAACAGATCAAAACACTGACAGAATCCATGGATGGCAGGCTTTTGAGTGTCCTTGCAAAGAAAGGTGGCTATATTGGTCACTGATTTGTTTTTGTTTCGTTTTTGAATGTAAGAAATGTATATTTGTGAATGTTGAGATGTTATATTGGTTTCACTGGTAAAAATAATTGAAATGGGTATATATTTGTTTTTGTTAAGTTGCCCAATAATTAAGCACAATAATAGTCACCTGCACACACAGATATCCCCCTAAAATAGCTAAAACTAAAAACAAACTAAAATCTACTTTCAAAAATATTCAGCTTTGATATTACTGAGTTTTTTGGGTTCATTGAGAACATGGTAGTTCAATAATAAAATTATTCCTCAAAAATACAACTTGCCTAATAATTCTGCACTCCCTGTACACAAGGAAAGGTCAATAGCATAGTAATTTGTTTAAAGGGGCACTACAGCGAAAAACTGTAAAATTTAAAATATGTACAAACCTATACAAATAAGAAGTAAAATTTTCCAGAGTAATATGAGCCATAAATTACTTTTCTCCTATGTTGCTGTTGCTTACAGTAGAACAGAGTAACCAAGCAGCTCAGGGTGACCCAAACTACTAGGAATGTATAGGGGGATGAAAGGAACCAAAAAGCCTTCCTACTAAAAAAGCAAAGCTTGGTGTAATTGCCTTCTTAAAACAGAAGGAAATTTGCAATAATTCAGTTATAAATGAACATTTGTGGTTACCCACAATGCACACCTACTAAATATGCAAATTATCCCTTTCCGCCCTTGTTAAGCCAAGCAAGCATCCAGAACCGCTGGTTTATAGCAAGCCTATAGCTTTAAGTTTTACACAGCCATATCAAACCCACATGTAGACAGCCTGTTTCGGACTTTTGGTCCTCATCAGTACATGGCAGGGATTGATAAGGCTGTATGAAATAGGGCTTGGTCGAGTACAACAGAGTAACCAAGCAGCTCAGGGTGACCCAAGCCAGTAGAAATCTGACAGAAGTGACAGGTTTTGGACTAGTCCATCTCTTCATAGGGGATTCTCAGCAAGGCTTTTATTCTTTATAAAGATATTCCCTAAAAAGGATTTAAACAATGATGCTGGCCAGCTTCCCTGCTTCCTACACAGTTTTTTGGCAGTTGGACAGAGCAACTGCCATTCACTAAGTGCTTCTGAAAATAAATATATCCTTGAGATTCCCCTATAAAGAGATGGCCTAGTCCAAAACCTGTGACTTCTGTCAGATTTCAACTACCTACTGTAAGTGACAGCAACATAGGAGATAAGTCATTTATGACTCATTTTACTCTGGAAAAAAAAAATGTACTTATTTGTATATGTTTGCACATATTTTACAGTTTTTCGCTGTAGTGCCCCTTTAAGAAATAGAGAGAGATGTAGAGGCTCCTGTTTGATAGAAACATGCATTAGAGCACATCATACAGGCATTATAAAGCAAAATCTTGAACAGACACGTTGACGTCCAGATTGGGTATAACTGTATCTGATGAATCTACCCATATTGACCAGATTTTATTGAATTTATTAGGTTGCTGGCATGATTGGTAAGTCAGCGTATAAAGGGGTAAGGCCTGATTCACCAATCGTTTCCAGTCGGACAAGCTGGGTATTGTTTTTAACTTCCAGTGAAGAACTATAGACTTTCTAACATAAAATAATAGGTTTTGGAGAAGTTGCTTCTTCTGTCGGCTACATATGACATCTTGTAATATGCCCAACATACAGGTTTTAAATCCAAAAACATCAGGCAGATCCAAAGTATCCCTAAGGAAGTGAGATGACTTCTTACACTGCGTGTGGTTCTGTCCCCAGGTGAATGACTATTCGAAATCAGCTTGCTCTCGGCCACATTTAAAGCAGCGACCATCATATAAAAGGGCTCATTCATTTTAAGTGGATAGGGCAGTGGTGGCAAACCTTCGAGACCTAAGTGCCCAAACTTCAACTTAAAAAGACTCTTGTCTCTCATAAAGTGCCAACACGCCAATTTGAACAAAATGCCCCCCCCCCCCTCAGAACATAAGAGATGACAAATACCAGGCCCTCAAACCTACAGTGACCAGATTTTTCTGGGTTCAACCTTGGACAGGATGGGGGAGGTTGGGGGGGGGGGGTGTTTGCGCCGATGGGTGGAGCTAACGTAATGATGTAACAGCGAGGCATAAGAAAGCAGTGTTTCCGCCATGATGTGGTGAAACGAGGATTCGCATCATGGGTGTGCAGAAACTGTGTGATGCTATTTATTAGTATACCTGCTGCAACCCCAAAGCAGCAAATATAGCCAACTGTAACCATTAAATAATTAATGCAGCAACAGTTACCCCAGACACCAGAAAATAAACGCAATGTGGGCAACATTTCAGCAGAGAATAAACACAGTGAGCAACATTTCACCTGCAAAAAAAGGAATTTACTCACCTGACAGAAGTCTCCTCTCCTGGCCGGCCTCTGGCGTGCAACTCCCCGGACAATCCTCCTGCATATCTCCCGCACTGAGAAGAATAGCAGGGCTACGGGAACATGGCGCCCAAAGCCCTGTACTGGAGACAAATAGTCTCCAGTACAGGGCTTCGGACGCCATCTTCCCGTAGCCCTGCTCTGCCTGCCGGGAGACTATGCAGGCTGCTGGAGCGGGGCTGCGGGCTATGAACTGACGCGGCATCTATTAGACACCGAGGCCAGTTCATGCAGGACATAGCGCAGCAGCGATGGCATGCCAGCAGATTCGGCTACGCGTGCAGAGTCTGGCACGCGTGCCATAGGTTCGCCACCGCTGGCCTAGGGCCTTATAGATGTTCTTTATTCCTGTCTGTACCTTCTACAAGTACTCTTACCAAGGACTAGTTGTAGTCTATGACTAAAGGGAATAAATATGGAAGTCTACATATCCTTTTCACTTAAGTTGTATTTTAAAATTTCCTAAGCGTTGTCAGTAAACCACCCTGGCGGTATTGACAAGCTCAGCTCGTCCAGAAAAAAACTTGCTGAAAGCAGTATTGACGAGCTGAGCTCGTCAATACCGCCAGGGAGATTTCTTGTTTTTCTGCCCCGCCGGCTGCACTTTTCCCTCATCAGAGGGATTCCCCAGGATGGCTGGATGCCTGTCAGCACACTGTGGGTAGCGATCTGTGCTACCCACAGCATACTGAACTAGCATCCAGCCACCCTGGGAATCCCTGTGCAGCCGGCGGGGCAGCGAATGTGCGGGGCTGTGCAGGGATTCCCCTTCTGTGCCGGCGGGTGGCTGGTGCGAGGATCCCCTCTGTGCGGGGGTTGTCCCCCTCTGTGCTGGCTGGTAGTGGCCGGCGGGGACCGTGTGTGTGTGTGTGTGTGTGTGTGTGTGTGTGTGTGTGTGTGTGTGTGTGTGTGTGTGTGTGGGGGGGGGGGGGGGGGAGGAGGAGGGTATCCCCTTCTACACAGGCTGTGGGTGGCCTGGTGTCCCTTCTGTGTGTGCGGGGTGGTGGTGGGTATCCCCTTCTATGGGGGCTGGTTGTGGCCGGACGGGGACACCCCCTTCCGTGCGGGGGGGGGGGGGGAGCTGGGTGTCCCCTTCTATGCAGGCTGTGGGTGGCCTCTCCCTCCTCTTCCCACTATCCCTCGTGCCCCCCCCTCCCCCCCCCCCCCCCCCCCCCCCGTCAGAAGCCCTGCTCTACTCACCTGACGGCTTTCTCCTGCGCCGGCTGCGATGGACACCTTCCTCCTCCATCGCCGAAGTCCCGGTCTGTGTAATTACAGTACGTAGCTTGGTGACGTCACCAAGCCTCGTAACTGTAATTACAGAGAACACGAGGCGTCGCGATGGAGGAGGAAGTGCGCCGCTTCCGCCGCAGGAGAAAGCCCTCAGGTGAGTAGATCAGGGCTTCTGATGGGGGGGGGAAAACACGGGATTGGGGGCGTGGAGAGGAGAGAGAGGCCACCCATAGCCTGCATAGAAGGGGGACACCCACCTCCCCCCCCCCCCCCCCACCCAGACAGGGGTGTCCCCGTCCGGCCACGACCAGCCCTCATAGAAGGGGATACCCGCCCCCGTGCACACAGAAGGGCCCACCAGCCACCCACAGCCATGCGCAGAAGGGGCACCCACCTCCCCCCCACACAGAGGGGATCCCCGCCGGCCACTACAAGCCACCACAGAAGGGGACACCCGGCCACAGTCGGGGGGGGGGGAAATCGGGGCAATGGCACCCGCACACCTGGCTCCCTATACATCTGACTCCCTAGACCTGGCTGCACATCTGGCTAACTATACCTGGCTGCACATCTGGCTAACTATACCTGGCTGCACATCTGGCTAACTACACCTGGCTGCACATCTGGCTAATACATCTGGGTCTTATACTCACCATTGGCGCGCTGATCCCTCGTCGCGTACCTCTGATAGCTTCCCCAGTGCCTTCTTCAATGTCCCTTGGTGGATTTTGCTTCTCCCTCGGCGATCACATGTCCCCCGTTGATCGGCGTTGATGGCACCAGGGTCACACAGCATCATCAACATCTCGCAAACACTTTTTTTTTTAATTGAATTCAATACAATAACCTATTGAATTCAATATTAAAAAAAAAAATTTGATTGGAAATTAATTGAACCACTTTTTGCACAGAAATCCTGGGGAAATAGAACGCCAGGGTTGTTAAGAGATTAATTTAATGTTACATACTTTCTATCAACAAGATTGTAATATGCAAACTGAGGAGTCTGAGTCGGTGGATTTTTGGATGGATTTCACTACAGATGTCCTTTAAAGGGACTCCGAGCACCTTATGGGTAGGCTTTAAAGACTACGACCAGTACTGCAAAGTACTTGAAGTGAACCTCTGGACTAAAAATCTACTCAGCAGAACTGAAAAGGCTTGGTGTTTCTTTAACAGTTTCACAGCATAAGAACTATGTTTTTCTTACCAAAGCATCATTTTAGCTGCATTTATACCTATGCTCCACCCATCAAAGAAAAAAAGCCCGGGCTTTTTTTCCCTGATGCTGTGCAGAGCATGCTGGGATTTCCTATGTTATTCACGTTGCCTAGCAACTGGGAGAGGTGCTCACGACACAGGACAGTTGGAACTGTGTCTCATGCTCCATGTCACCTCCTTTCAACTAAAAAGATGGCTGTCATGAAATCAAACATTGCCTGTTCTTTTAAAACAGCGTGGTAAGAGATTATATTACCTATTTTAATTAACATAACTAATGTAAACCTAATGACAGTATGTTTGGTTTAGTCTGGAGTTCCTCTTTAAAGATGCATACCTTTCTGTAGCTTGTGCTCTCCTATTTCATTTGATGCCTGAATCACCGTTCTACACCAAATAGTTTTCGCGCCTGCCATCTTGGCTATGTTAGAACTTCCGGGTCATCCCCTGTCTTCTCTGTAGAGAAGTTGCAACACTGAATGAAGCAGGAAGAGGAAGTGACACGCACAGCCATTGCAAGAGGCTCCTCCAGAGGGTCATAGCACAACTTGTTGGAAGTTGTGAAAGAATTTAAGATTTATAATTAATAACAAGGTATATCCTTTATATTCTCACGTGGCTATAAGAACCACATTTTTGTAATCAGACCAGTGTGCTAGAGTGACACTTTAAATAATATGATCATTATTATTACCTTAAGAGTTATCGCAATATTATTGAATGAATACATACTCCTGAGCTATTTACTGTGCACAGTTTTATTATGTCCTTTGCAGTGGAATTCCAGTTTTTCAGAGGACAAAGGAGCAATCTAAAAAAGGCGGTTTGAACCAGTTCTCCGAGGGCAAGCCTGACTTTGAGAAACGAAACTAGAGCTGATTCCTTTCTGTCTTTCATGAAAGTGAAAGTTAACTTTGGAGGAAGTTCTTCTGGAGGACAAGTAATCTGGCCCATAAGGAGGACTGAGTCACCTTGATATGAAACTGCTTGGACTCATACCAGAACAGACTGCCCAGAGGGAGGAATATATTAGCATGTTAACTAGGATATAAAGATCAACAGATGAAGGAGACCCCCACCTTTTTATAACTAGCCAGGCTGCAGCAAGCTTGTTTCCTTTTAATAAATGCTGGTATATGAAAAGGTCCTCAGCTGAGTAAATAAGATTTCTACGTTTTTGGCAAATATGGAGAAGTCTCATTGAGTAAGTTATTTTCCTTTAACAAAGTTGTCTGGCTTAAAGTGAAACTTAAGTCTAAGCTAAAAAATGAAATTTACTCACCTGGGCTTCCCTCAGCCCCCAGCAGCCGATCGGTGCCCTCGCAGCTCCGCTCCGATGTCCCAGGACCCGCCGGCGAGCACTTCCGGTTTGGCCGTCAGTGGCCAACAGGCATGGAACGCGATGTGATGCCTGTATATCGCCCCCCTATGCTGCTATTGCGACCAAGGAGGTCACAATAGCAGCATAGGGGGCGATATACAGGCTGGGAACGCCAACAATCACTCGCGTTCCCATGCCTGTCGGCCGGTGACGGCCAAACCGGAAGTGCTCGCCGGCGGGTCCTGGGACATCGGAGCGGAGCTGCGAGGTCACCGATCGGCTGCTGGGGGCTGAGGGAAGCCCCAGGTGAGTAAATCTCATTTTTTAGCTTAGACTTAAAAAGAGTAACTGTTAGCCCCCAAAGTGAAATTTAAATCTCTACAGCAATGTTTTATTTAGTATTAAAGTGATCCAAAAAGCCAATGCAGAACTTAAAAATCAATATAAATTTTGTTACTATGCAGCCTTTTGCCCAAGCTAAGGACGCAAAGCCGCATATCAGATACTGATGAGCATGCAGAGCATGCCTATGTCTGCCCGACCCCCTTCTCCTCCCCAGGACCAGGTGCCGATCTATTCGCACCACAAACAGCTGACCGCTCTGACAGGGAGAGAGAGCGGCAGCACTTCCAGCACAGCCACGGCAGAGCAGCCGCCACCGTGCATCTCTCTCACATGTCTCACATGTGACTCGGCAGCAGCTGCTCTGCGTGGCTGCGCTGGAAGTGCTGCCGCTCTCTCTCCCTGTCAGAGCGGTCAGCTGTTTGTGGTGCGAATAGATCGGCACCTGGTCCTGGGGAGGAGAGGGGGGTCGGGCAGACATAGGCATGCTCTGCATGCTCATCAGTATCTGATATGCGGCTTTGCGTCCTTAGCTTGGGCAAAAGGCTACATAGTAACAAAATTATATTGGATTTTTAAGTTCTGCATTGGCTTTTTGGATCACTTTAATACTAAATAAAACGTTGCTGTAGAGATTTAAATTTCACTTTGAGGGCTAACAGTTACTCTTTAAGTTTTCCTTTAAAGGCATGTCCATGAGAGGTGCTTGGTGTCCCTTTAAGTCAGGTATGTCAAACCGGTCCTACGAGGGCCGAAATCCTCACACATTTTTGATACAGCTCAAATGAATTGATGGGTCTGAATCAGGAAAGGTGTGGTCCATCAGGTAGAACACATTCCTTTCTTTCTCAGTCCATCCTAAACACTGGCATGGATCTGGCCCTCCAGGCCTGGAGTTAGACACATGTGCTTTAAGTAGTTTTACTGAGATACCACCCCTTTCTCCCTGTCGGATATGCTCAATTCCTACGAAGTTCTATCCTCTCTCATAGAATTCCCATGGTAGCATAATGCATGCTCAGCCACGGTCATGAGGTTCTTGCCCGGTCAGCGCACGCCTGGGTCATGAGAGGGCACCAGTAAACAGTGAAGTACCGAAGCCTCTGAGGACTCTGCCGCTATAGAGGCTGAAAATGCATCTCTGCACAATTGTGCTTATGTGCAGCCAGGATTCAGGCACACTGTCTTTACAGCGGCTGCTGCTATGCAGTTTTGAAAAAAAAAACATATGAGATCGCGCTGATGTGGCTGCTTCCCCACCGCAGACAACAGGATCCCAGCCAGGCCGAGTATTTCCATTCAGTCGTTGCGGTTTTGTCAGCCAGAAACACTTTGCATCAAGTTGCTGCTGCTGCCTCCCCACCGCGGACATCATTAGCGTTAATTCCAGCTTGGACACCCACACCAGACATGGCTACTTTTTAGAGAAACTGCTTCTAGCGAGAACTGTATTGTCATTGTAGAGATTAATGTAGTTAGGATGAGGTAAGCAGTTGGTTGTGCAGTGTGGTGCAGTGTAGCTGGAAGGAGGGTGAGGAGCAGGGATTTGTGTAGTGCAGTGCAGTTGGGGAAGGGGGAGGGTGGGGCATCAGGGGCTAGAGAAATGTAGTATTGTATAGTTGGTGGGAGCAGCAAGTTTTATTGTAGCTGGGCAGTCTAACTTAAATAGAGGGGGGGGGAGGTCTATAAGACACTCCTGGACAATGTATGCACCTAAGCTTAGTATTTTTTTTCCCCCTGGTTCTGGCCCTCTAAACCTAGGTGCTTCTTACAGTCCGGAGTGTCTTATAGTCCGAAAAATACAGTAGCTCAGAAACCAAACGGCCATATTGTACACATCATGTGCTTTACAGGAGAGAGATCAAATTACAACTTGTGATCAGAGACAAATGAGGAGGAAATAGACAGGCTAAAAACTCTTAGCATACATGCAGCATTTCTCTGTTTACCTTCTGTGCTGTGCAGATCAGGTCCAGATGGGGGGGGGGGGGGGGGGTTGCAAAGAGAATTAGACAGGCTAAACTCTCTGTATACTCTCTGCAGTTAGCACCTTACAAAATAATTGGGATACAGTTAGGGACATCAAAATTAGAGAAGAACTTAGGAATACTCATAGACAAGTTAAATAATCGTATTCAATGGCAAGCCGCTGCAGCTAAAGCTAATAAAATTTTGGGATGCATTAAAAGGGAAATAAAAACTCGAGATGCTAGCATAATATTGACCCTGTTTAACTCTCTAGTAAGGCCACATCTGGAATATGGAATTCAGTTCTGGGCACCACATTACAGGAAATATATTGCCGTTTTAGAGCAGGTACAGAGACAAGCAACAAAATTGATAAGTGTGATGGAAGGTTTCTCTTACCAAGAAAGGTTTAACTGGTTTTATTTAGCCTAGGAAAGGAAAAAAAAAAAAAAAAAAAAAAAAAAAAAACGCCTTAGAGGGGATCTAAATAACATGTATAAATACATCAGAGGGCAATATAAAAGCTTGGCGGATGAGCTTTTTGTCCCTAGGCCTTCTCAAAGGACTAGAGGACATGATCTGCGCATGGAGGAAAACGTTTTAGCCATTTGTTTAGGAAAGTGCCAGCTGCTTACCTGGTAGCAGTGTTCCGGCGAGTCCTCCAGGACGGCCCCTCCTGAGATTGTGTAACTCCCCCCCTCCCAAATCGGAAACACCTGAAAAGAATGAACATAAACACTTAGTATAAATCCCACCCCCTCACAATCTCCACTAATTTAATGAAGAGAACACCCCACGAACCACTATCATACAAATAATTATATAATAGGGCTGGGAACTAGGAGGCCGTCCTGGAGGACTCGCCGGAACACTGCTACCAGGTAAGCAGCCGGCACTTCCTCCCTACGTCCTCCAGGACGGCCCCTCCTGAGATTAAGCGAGAAATTTACCTTTAGGGTGGGATAATGGCTTGAAGAACCTTGTGACCAAAAGCTTGGTCCTGGCTAGAGAGGAGCTCAACTCTGTAATGCTTGATGTAATAGAGTGGCTGGACCAGGTCGCGGCTTGACATATCTGTTCCAAAGAAGCTCCTGATCTTTCTGCCCATGATGTTGACTAGGATCTGGTTGAGTGTGCTGTAATGTAGTCAGGCACCTGTAACTGAGCTTCCGAGTATGCTAGGGATATTAATTGTTTAATCCATCTAGATACTGTAATTTTAGAAACGTGAGTTCCCCTCTTTGAACCACCAAACACACAAAAAGATTAGTGGAATTCCTCCACTCTGGTCCTATCCAAATAAATTAGCACTGCTCTTCTGACATCTAGAGTGCTCAACCTCCTTTCTTTATCATTCTGAGGGTTAGACAAAAAGGAAGGTAGTACAATATCCTGAGTCCTATGAAAGGACGTAGCCACCTTTGGTAAATAAGAAGGATCTAAGTTAAAAACAACCCTGTCAGAATGAACTACCATGTTTATTGATAATGCCTGGATATCTCCTACCCTGCGGGCTGAAGTGATGACAATTAGAAACGCCACTTTAAGTGTAAGAAATTTAAAAGGAACTGTATCCAAAGGTTCAAATTTGTCTGAGGTTAGAAAATCCAACACTAAAGACAAATCCCACGGAGGAACTAGTTTCTGAGGAATCGGATGAGAACGCTCAACCGATTTTAAAACATTTTTAACATAAACATTGGCAGACAGCGGTTTAGAAAGAAAAACCGAAAGTGCCGACACCTGAGCTCTTAGAGTACTAACTGTCAATCCTAATTGAACCCCATGCTGTAAAATTCAAAAATCGAACAGATGTTATCTGACCTGGAAACATCCTTCTGTTTCCAAGTTGAGAAGGTGTACCAAACTCTATTGTACTTCCTTCTAGTAGCAGGTTTCCTACAGGCTAATAACGTCTTAACCACATCGCTAGAAAACCCCTGATTCTTTAACATCTGCTCCTCAGGATCCAAGCAGTCAGCCTTAAAGAGACACTGAAGCGAAAAAAAAAATGATGATATTATGATTTGTATGTGTACTACAGCTAAGAAAAAAAACATTAAGATCAGATACATCAGTCTAATTGTTTCCAGTGCAGGAAGAGTTGAGAAACTCCAGTTGTTATCTCTATGCAAAAAAGCTATTAAGCTCTCCGACCAACTTGGTCGTGGAGAGGGCTGTTATCTGACTTTTATTATCTCAACTGTAATTAAACTGTTTACTTTTCCTCTAGCAGAGGAGAGTTTATTACTTCACAGACTGCTCTGAAAGACTAATTTTGAATGCTGAGTGTTGTGTAATCTGGACATATTATAGAGTGATGCAATGTTAGAAAAAACACTATATACCTGAAAAGAAAAATATGAGAATATTTTCTTTGCTGCTAATCTTCTAGTAATTATTCATAGTACACAACCAATTCATTATATCATATATTTTTTTCGCTTCAGTGTCTCTTTAAGAACTGAGGATTTGGATGAACCCGCCCGTTCTGTAACAGCAGATCCGGTCTGAACTGAAGATGCCAAGGACCTCTGAACACTAGGGATTGAAGGGAAAACCAAGCTCTCCTTGGCCACCAAGGAGCTACCAGTATCACCTCCACCTTCTCTGTCTGAATCTTTCTGAGGACTCTCAGTATTGATTTGAACTGAGGAAATGCGTAAAGCAGACCCTCCGGCCATGGAATTGACAGAGCATCTATCCTGCTTATTGAAGATGAAGGATCCAGGAGACAAAAATCTTCTACTTTTGCGTTTTCTGGATTGGCAAATAAATCGAGAACGGGAACTCCCCAACTCTCCCTGATCTCCCGGAAGGTCTCCGGATTGAGTTCCCATTCCGACTCTTCCACCAAATGTCTGCTTAGGGAATCTGCCCGCCTGTTAAGAATACCCCGAATGTGGACCGCTGATATGGATTCCAGATTAACCTCCGACCATGTCATGATTTGTGAGGTCAGGTACTGAAGGTCTGGTGCCCTCGTGCCCCCGTTTTCTGACATAACAGACACAAAATTGTCCAAGAACACCAGAACTTCTGAATTGGTGATTATCGGATGCAGGGCTTGTAACCCGAGCAGAATTGCTCTGAGTTCCCTGTAATTCAAAGATCTGCGGGACATCTGTCGGTCCCATGACACCTGAGCTTGGTGACCTAGGCAGTGAGCCCCCCCAACCCCAAGCACTGGCGTCTGTGTACAATTTCAACAGAATTTCCTGAGTCCATTTGCGACCCTGATTCAAATTGTTTGGTTGTTTCCACCAAAGCAAGGAACTCACAACTTGTGCTGGTACCGTCACCATTCTGTCTAGTGACCGATGATTCCTGTCGCAATTTGCCAAGAACCAGGCCTGAAGCTCTCGAGAATGGACTTGAGCCCATTCCACCGCCGGAAAGGCAAAAGACATCATACCTAGCAACGAAACCAATTTCCGAAGAGATACCAGAGGATTCAATCTGATCCCCTGAACCTCTGACATCAACTTGTCTATCTTCTGCTCTGGTAAAAAGACACGCCTGACCGTCGTGTCCCACCTGAGACAAAAAAAAAAAAAAGAGACCCTGAATCGGGTCTAGGTGGGATTTTTCCCTGCTTACTATCCATCCCAGCCTGTCTAAGAGTTGAAGTGAAAAACCTAGCTCCCTTTGCAAGGCTTTCCGTGTCTCTGCCATAAAAAGAAAATCGTCTAAGTAAGGCAGAACCCTTACATTGTGGAGATGCAGGAAAGACATGATCTCTGCTATCACCTTTGTAAAAATCCTTGAGGCCAACGAAATTCCGAACGGAAGAGCCTGATACTGAAAATGGCATACTGACTGCCCTGCCTGAACCGCAAATATCAAATACTTTTGAAATAAAGGGTGAATGGGAATGTGGAGGTAGGCATCCTCCAGATCTACCATCGCTAGAAATGCCCCCGGAGACATGAGGTTCTGAACAGAGTCTATGCTTTCCATCCTGAATTTTTTCTCCACAATGTAAGGGTTCAAGGGTTTTAAATTCAAAATCATGCGGAACTTCCCCGATTGCTTTTGAATTAGGAACACTCTGGAGTAGAACCCAGTCCCCAGTTCCTGTTTTGGAACTGGTCAAATGACGTTCTTCTGCAAAAGGGAAGACACTGAGTCCATCAGAGCGCCTGCTCTGACCGGATCCCTGGGCACTGATGTGATCGTAAAGCGGGTGGGAGGAGGGGATATAAATTCTATCATGTACCCCTGCTGGATCAAATTTAAAATATCTCCCGCCAACCTGGAGAAAAGTGAAGAAGTCTCCCCCCCCCCCCCCCCATCGGGCACCGAGTGTCATTTTGTGGACTTTGTTGTAGCTGAGGCTGGCTGGGGCTTATTGAAAAGAAAATGGCCTGCCTCTACCTGCATTATAGGTACACCTTTTATTTTGTCTCGGTCCTTTATTCGACTACTCCTGTCTAAAGGGCTTTTTACTCTGAAAAGTCCGCTTAATCTTTTTATCCGGAAATGTTTTAGCATTATTGGATGATCTCTCTAAGACCGAATCTAAATCCTTTCCAAACAAAAGATTACCCTGGAATACCATTCCACAAAGCTTTTGCTTGGAAGCGACATCTCCTTCCCAGGTATTTAACCAAATGGCTCTACGAGTTGAATTAATTAACGCTGCAGTTTTAGCGGCTGCTCTGAGAAACTCAGTAGCTGCGTCTGCCAAAAATGCCACTGATTGAATGTTAACCGGCAAGCTCTCTAAAATCTTTTCATGTGGCGTGCCCTCCTCCAAACGTTCTTGAAGCCCCCAAATCTATTTATCTAATTTACGGGCTACACACACTGAGGAAATAGCAGGCTTAAAAGAGAAGGACGTTGAAGCCCATGCTCTTTTAAGAAGAACTTCCGCTTTTCTATCCATAGGGTCCTTCAAGGCTCCCATATCTTCAAAATATAAATCTGTATCCTTTGAATATTGGGAGAGAGGAGCATCTAATCGAGGACACTTAAACAATTCATGCTCCCCCAAATTGAAAGGAAACCTGCGTTTTGAATGATCTGGGAACAAACAGCCTCCCTTCTGGATCCTTCCACTGAGCGGAAATAACATTTTTAATCGCTCTGTGGACTGGGAAAACTTGACTTCCCCGATCCTCCAAACGTCTATAAATATCATCCTGAGGAGTAGAGGTCGATCTAGGCTCTTCAATCTGCTCCGAATCATATACAGCCTTAAGGAGCTCAGAAGTGCCCTCGGTATTAAACAAATATCTAGGTATCTTAGCCCCAAATTGATCCATTGAAGCATCTGACTCAATCAATTCTCCCTCCTCAGATATGTCCTCTAATAAGGGAGAAGAATCCTCAACTCCCACAGCCTGTGGAATACCTGCCTCTACTGGAGGAACTATAGGAAGGGCAGACAATGGTGTAGGCTGCTCAACTGAGACAGAAGAGCTAGTCTGAGGAATCTGTGATTGAGAAGTAACCACCACAGGCTGAGCAGTGGCTAAAGGTCCGTACACACGCCGGACTTTAGGCAACGACGGGTCCGTCGTTGCCTCCCGCTGGGTGGGCGTGCCAGCGACAGTCCGGCGTGTGTACGCTCTGTCGTCAGACTGATACGGCTGTTTCTGAGCGATCCGCGGGCGGATCGCTCAGAAACAGCCGTATCAGTCTGACGACAGAGCGTACACACGCCGGACTGTCGCTGGCACGCCCACCCAGCGGGAGGCAACGACGGACCCGTCGTTGCCTAAAGTCCGGCGTGTGTACGGACCTTAAGGGTGGCAAAACTGCTGGTGCCTGCGAAAATGGAACCATTTGAACTGGACAAGGAGGTAGAGCTGCTCTAAATGCAGAAAAGGTAGTAGCCAACTCCTGTTTCATAGATTTCATTAAATCTAATAATGCAATTGTAGTACTCTCGGGTCTTGACACATAAGACTGACTTATTGTAGCAATCTACACACAAAGTTTTAGAGGACCCCTCAGGTAGCCTGCACCCACATTTAGCACACTTGTTAGTCTTAAGGCAGCCATACACTGGTCGATGTGCCATCAGATCGACCAGCTGACAGATCCCTATCTGATCGAATCTGATCAGATAGGGATCGTATGGCTGCATTTACTGCAAACAGATTGTGAATCGATTTCAGCCTGAAACCGATCACAATCTGTTCAGCTGCTCCTGCCGCCTGTCCCCCCCCCCCCCCCCCCCCGTATACATTACCTGATGCGGGATCCCGGGCGTCTTCTCTGCATCTTCTCAGCGCTGCACCCGCTCCATCCCGGCGCTTCCTGTGTCACTCCGTGACCAGGAAGTTCAAATAGAGCGCCCTCTATTTGAACTTCCTGGGTCACTGCAGTGACCCAGGAAGCGCCGGGATGGAGCGGGTGCAGCGCTGAGAAGATGCAGAGAAGACGCCCGGGAGCCCGCATCAGGTAATGTATTTTTCATCGGATCGGCCGCCGCTAGCGACGCGTACTTAACCGCGGGCGATCGAGGGTAATTTCCCGCACGGCGCGATCGACGGACCGATCCGATTTCGGGAGGAAATCGGATCGTCGGCGGCGTTTACCGCGAACGATTGGCAGCAGATTCGATCCCAGGATCGAATCTGCTGTCGAAACGGCCGGGAATCGGGCCAGTGTATGGCCACCTTTACTGGTGCTCTTAAGTGGTTTCTGAAAAAGAGCAAACAAACAACAGAATCCACAAGGGATACTTAGCTCCTGAGTAAACACAATGCAGCTATACAACTATGGTATGTCACCTTACCGGCTGCTTAGACCCTGCCTAATCACAGGTGCCAGCTGAAGGAGTCTGCTGCATCTCTGTAACGGGCTCAGATGACTGCTCCATGGCCCCTTCAGAGATCGTCTGCACTCGGTGCAGCGTGCACGGCGTGCTGGGTGGTCTGCTGGTGGTACGCCTTGTGCAGCGCGCTGAGCTCTGTCAGCTGTGTGCGGCCTGAACAAACACTGGCCAAAAACGGTGCCATCAGCCGTTCCTTAAAGGAGTTCTGTGGGGGGTTTCTGAGGAGAAAAACTGCCACTTACCTTGGGCTTCTATCAGCCCCCTGCAGCGGTAATGTCCCACGCCGTCCTCCCATCCGCCATTCTCCACCGCCGGCCCTGGTCTAGCGCGGCATGGGATCCAACCGCGGCTGCGCTGCAGTGGCCGCGCACCCGCTCGCTTCCGCCTGCGTCATCGGAAGCTTACTGCGCAAGCGCAGTACAAGAAACCTTTGTACTGCGCCTGCGCAGTAAGCCTCAGATGACGCGAGCGTAGGTGCGGCAGTGCGCATTATTCGTCTGTGTGACAGACGAATAATAGTCTGGTGCCGGCTGCGGGGAACGGCGAATCGGAGGAGGACAGCGTGGGACATTACTGCTGCAGGGGGCTGATAGAAGCCCCAGGTAAGTGGCAGATTTTCTGCTCAGAAACACCCCACAGAACCCCTTTAAGGCCGTCCCTTATCTGTATCCAAGCGGTCGCAGCTCCGCATGACGTCATCCACGTGTGCCGCCAATCGGAGGGATTCCCCTACGTCACATCCGGCTCCACTGCCGGAAAAGACAGATGCGGAAGAAACCGCCGCCAGAGAGCGCGGTGGAAATGGAAAGAATCCACCGATCCTCTCCACTCCAAATAGTGCATGTAAGATACTGCCGCCCATTGCTCCACTACCCAAGACGCGCCCAGCGCTGACCCAAACCGCGCCCTCTGAAAATTGAATAAATTCCTGGACTTGAACAAAGTAGGTGCCAACAGGCTCCCCTACCACCAGGAACAATCCTCATAGGTGCTTCCGTGTAGGAATCCGGGAAACAAACAAAAAACTAGTGGAGATTGTGAGGGGGTGGGATTTATACTGTTTATGTTAATTCCTTTCAGGTGTTTCCGATTTGGGAGGGGGGGACTTACACAATCTCAGGAGGGGTCGTCCTGGAGGACGTAGGGAGATAGGGTTCTTTACAGTAAGAGTGATTAAGATGTGGAATGCATTGCCACAAGAAGTAGTTATGGCAAATTCTATACCTGCATTTAAAGGGGGCTTAGATGCTTTCCTTGCGTTGAAAGACATCTATGGCTACAATTACTAGGTAATGCTCAGTGATGTTGATCCAGGGATTTTATCTGATTGCCATTTGGAGTCGGGAAGGATTTTTTTCCCTTTTGGGGCTAATTGGACCATGCATTGTAAGGGTTTTTTTGCCTTCCTCTGGATCAACAGGGATATATAAGGGAGCAGGCTGGGTTTGTACTTTGTCCTCCGGTTGAACTCGAAGGACACATGTCTTTTTTCAACCCAAATAACTATGTAACATGCTGGGTGCATCTCTGTTTTCCTTCTGTGCTGCTCGGGTTCAGGGGGGGGGGGGGGGGGGGGGTGAAGGAATTGACAGACTAAACTGTCTCCATGCACGCAGGGTGCACTTCTCGTATTCCTGCTGTCCCGCACTTCCCTCTAGCTATCGCATGGTGATTTGGGGCCCCAGCTAGTGAGAGAGACTGGGGCCCCCGGCTGTCTTGCAGACCAAAGTTTGTGATTTTAAATGGACAAATAAAAAGGTAGGAAATTGCTCTAGCTGGGAGTGAGCAATTGTGTTTGTTGCAGTTAGCATTCAGTTTAGAGGCAGTGGGGGTGAATTCCCTGGGGGTGAGAGGACCAGGGCTCGCCCACACTTCCCTCTAGTTATCGCATGGTGGTTTGGGGGCCCCAGCCAGTGAGAGAGACTGGGGCCCTCGGTTGTCGTGCGGACCAGTGTTTGTGAAAATCAACACTCCTCTGATCTTTTCAGAGAAAGTTAGAATTACCTCACGGGTCTGATTTTGTTGAGCAGTGCAGCCTCCCGGCTCCTGGCCGCCAGCTCCTTTCAACTGCAATATCATGCAGTCAAATAGCAGAGTTTGTAATCTCACACATGAGATTGTTTGATATGGGGTTACCTAGTGGCAAAAAAAAGCTGTGTGTCCCAAGCTCATATATGACTTGATGGGGGGTGCTGAGTGCTAGCAAGTGCCTAATTTAATGAATTAAAGGACACCAGAGGTGAAAATAAACTAATGAAATGAACAATTATATGTATCCTCCTAAAAAGGACTTTCAGATATTCCACAGTTTTATGTTATATTTAAATCTACTTTTTAACTTACTGCCGTTTTGTTTTTGCTTAATTCACAGGATGTGAAGGGAGGACAGGAAACACTTTTTTCTCTTAAGAAAGATTGCGGCTTCTAAAAGAAGCCATCGGTCTTTCTAATGGGGACTTAGATCAATAAATGGAAACTGTGCCCAGCAGCACAAGAGCAACCTTTTGGACGTAGCAAATACGTCCAAAAGGCGAAAATGGTTAAAAATTGCAGCCATCACTGAATAGAGGCAACCACTCACTTCCTGTGAGTGGCTCCAATACCTCCATGAGTGGGACTTGCAGGATGTGTCCTGCAAAACTTTCTGATCACACTTGAGCGAATCATGAAGCCTCTGTTCAAAATGCAAATAATCATAATAAGCCATTTGCATCTGTAGCTTGAGTGGCTCCGTTACCTCCTCTGGCCGGATTTAGCACTCTCCCCTACACTCTCCTTAGTTTTGCATCAAGTAGGCCCACTCTAATCTGCACATCTACAAGTGAAAGTAGCCTGTACTACGCTCCACACAGTCCCAGAAGCATCATCGCAAGGAAGGAGAAACCCGGGAGTGCGTACAATCCTGTGGGAGGACTAGGATAATACTTTTATCAGTGATTGCAAAGTGAAAGTAGTAACGCTGCATCGTCTTTTATTTATGTTCACATTACTCTTCATTTTCCGTAGGTTGTTTATTTTTACAGTACTGTTTATCCAACACCAGTGCCATTCTTAAAGAGACTCTGTAACAAAATTTCCATCCTTATTTCTTCTATCCTATACCTGTTCTAATGTGCTCTGTCTAACTGCAGCCTTTCCTAGCTGCACAGTGGCTGTGTTATCTCTGTTATATGATCTAATCTTCTCTCCTCTGTCGGGCTGAGGCAGTCAAGCTGGAATGTGCTGTGCTGCTTGTGATTGGATAGAAGCTATACACACCCTCTCCAGGCCCCCTGCACACTCTGTATGACTCATACACTGAGCTCCTCTCAGCCTATCACTTGCTATGTCTTTTGTTTGTAAACACTGCATAAAACTGACAATTACAAGCCAGGATTGCAGCAGGGAGTGGCAGAAACAGCACAGAGGGGCCCAGGAGAACATAATGAATAGAATGGTATGATTTTTATTGTAAGAATTTTACAGTACAGATTCTCTTTAATAATTCCTTTTTTTTTGTATAGCGATTTTCTCCTGTCGGACTCAAAGCGCTTGTGAGGCAGCCACTGGAGTGCACTCAGTAGGCAGTAGCAGTGTTAGGGAGTCTTGCCCAAAGAACTCCTTGCTGAATAGGTGCTGGCTTAATGAATAGGAGGAGCCGAGATTTGAACAAAGGTCTCCTTACATCAGAGGCAGAGCTTTTGTCTTAAAAATGTTAATAGGAATCAATTCACGTGCAACCAGCCTGAAAAGAGCAGCCGACCATAGGTATCGCATGCACATATGATGCATGCGCTGCGCACTGTTTACTATATCCAGAGTCAGCGTCCCATATGGGCCAAAACCCCTGTTTACTATAACAGAAGTTTTATTATAACGTAGCTTACAATACCAGGCATTGCTTCCATAGACTTATGGAGATTGGTTGGGACCTGGAGAGGTAGTTTACTATACCAAAGTTTATTATAACCAGATGAAACTGTAATGTCAAGGTTGTACACATCCACAACATTTGCATCAGTTGTTGGGACTGGGGGGGGGCATTTTTTTTTTCATTATATTTCCATTTTCTTTAGTTCCCCCACCACCACCACTTCCAAACTGTGACTTTTGGCCAATTAAATAGAACATACAGTCAACACTCCTGCCTTGCAGCGCTGGGTCCCCAGATTAAATCTCAACCAGGACAACATCGGCACAAAGTTTGGATATTCCCCCTGTGTTTTGTGTGGGTTTCCGCTCACATTCCAAAAACATACAGATAAACATAGAAATAAGTTAACTGGCTTCAGGGTGCGTACATACATCCAATACTGATTATCCAATTTTACCACACCTATGTTGTACAGGAGTGTCCAAACTTTTTAGGCCAAGGGCCATATTCTTGAGAGTGCTAGGGGTTTTGTCAAAATATTTCCAATGGAAATAACCCATGTACTGTGTGCAGTTATCACAGTGGCAGCTGCTAATCAGTGGCTGTTACTGCTGCTGGCATAGTGGAGGCTGCAAATCAGTGGCTGCTGAAGTGGTGGCAGATAACCTACAGGCAAACAAAGAGGGAGGCAGAGCATCAATACAAGGTGGCCCCTGCATGCGGCACCACAGCTATGACCTGCCGGCAGCATTTAATTAACAACTGTAGAGAGCTTTGGGGGCCACCAGAAAGGGCTCAGTGGGCCGCAAATTGATCTTGGGGCAGACTTTGGACATGTCTAATGTAGTATGAGGGCTAATATTTTGAATACCATGAACAAATTTATGTAAGCAAGCTTTCATATCACATGAAAGAGGTAGTTAGCAAATCGAAATTGCAGCTGCTACATAAAGCCACAATTTGCATGGCAGGAAGACTCGGCGCCTGCTAGGCCTGAATGATTTTAGGTAAAAAGAAAAAGACAAAAATTACTTACGCTAATAACTTTTCCAGAAGACAAAAGGACAGCAACCCTGAGACTTGTCTCCCTCCAGCATTCAATGGACAGGAAGCTAGATAAAACATTTGCATATTAGATTAGATAGGTATATATACATGGTTTCCCCTTACCCCATCAGTTGTAAAAAAAGACTCCACACACAAGCAAGTTGGTCAATAATTATTAGGAGTATCACGGATGACCCCACATCCCCCCCTCCTACTATGCAATGTTTGTATGATGAGCTTATCTGCATCAGGCGTTTCCCTTGTTTTTGTCATGATGTTTTTTCTTTTATGCACTGTTTGTTTGTCAAAAATTTCAATAAAACTTTGAAAACTAAACTAAAAAAAGACTCCACACAGCATGATGCTTCAAATCAATTTTAATAAGAAATATCCGGGTGGGTAGTAAGGGTGCTGTCCTTTCGTCTTCTGGAAAAGACATTACCGTAAGTAATTTTTGTCTTTCCCAGAACGTCTCAGGACAGCAACCCTGAGATGATAGACAAGAACAAACTAGGGGGGGGGGGGGGGGGGACAACAGCTTGCAACACTTTTCTGCCAAAACATAAATCAGAATTTGACAATACATCTAATTTATAATGTTTGACAAATGTATTGTGAGACTCGACCAGGTGGCTGCTTTACATATTTGCTCAATAGTAGCTCCTGCCCTCTCTGCCCATGAAGTAGAGACTGCTCTGGTTGAGTGTGCCTTGATTGCTGATACCAGCTGCCTTCCCTGATGAACGTAGGCTAAAGCAATGGCTTGTTTAATCCATCTGGCAATAGTTGGTCTCGAAGCTTGTTTGCCTCTGATTTTTCCTGCAAATAGCACCAGAAGAGCATTAGATTTTCTCCAAGATTTGGAACGTTGAAGGTACTCGATCATACATCATCTCACATCTAAAACAATGCAACTTGCTCTCTTTTTGATTAGATGGGTTGTTACAGAAAGATGATAGAAAAATCTCTTGGGATCTGTGAAACTTGGAGGATACTTTCGGCAGAAAGGATACATCTAGACGCAGAATAATTCTGTCATCGCTGATGATGCAATAAGGTTCATTTATTGAAAGAGCCTGGAGTTCCCCTATTCTTCTGGCAGTTGTTATTGCCAGCAAAAAAGCAGTCTTTAGGGTTAACAGTTTTTCAGATATATCCGCAATAGGCTCAAAAGGTGGTTCACATAGGGCCTGTAGTACTGTATTTAGATCCCAGGAAGAGATTTTTGACTGAACGATTGGTCGAAGTCTTTTTGTTGCTTTAAAAAAACGGATTATATACTCCTCAGCTAACCTTCTCTCCAGGAAGACACTTAAAGCCGATACTTGTACCTTTAAAGTGCTGATGCTAAGGCTTTTATCAAATCCACACTGTAAGAATTCTAATACAGAATTTGAATGTGTCAAGTCCATCTCGTTCTTCAAGCACCATGAATTATATGTTTTCCATGCCTTCTGATATATTTGGCGCGTAACCTTCTTTCTGCTCTGAATGAGTGTTTCCGATAATTTATTAGAGAACCCTTTGCCCTTTAGTATTTTCCATTCAGGCTCCATGCCGAAAGCCGAAGCAGACTCAGGTTGGGATGAAGCGCTGGGCCCTGTGTCAGAAGATCCTGTCGACCTGGAAGAATCAGATAATCTGTAGCTAAATGTCTTAGCAGAGCAAACCAAGGTCTCTTTGGCCAGAAAGGAACAATCAGAATTACTTGTGCTTGATCTCGACATATCTTGTTCAACACTCTTGAGATAAGATGTAGAGGAGGGAAGGCATACATCTTGTGATGACTCCAAGTGATTGAAAATGCATCCACCTCCCATGGATCGTCCCGCGGGCACAGAGAACAAAATAGCCGGCATTTCGCATTGGTTCGTCTCGCAAATAGATCTACTTGTGGGGCCCCCCAGAGATCTGCTATCCTCTGAAATACTTGTTCGTTCAGACTCCATTCGTCCTGGGAGAGATTTTGTCTGCTTAGATAGTCTGCTAGATAATTCAGGGTCCCCTTGAGATGTAACGCTTTCAGGGAAAGTAGATTCCTTTCCGCCCAATGCAGAATCTTTGATGCCTGAGATCTTAGACCACTGCTCCTGGTGCCCCCTTGGCGGTTGAGATAGGCCACTACTGTACTGTTGTCTGTACGAATAGTCACATGCGTTTGGAAAATTTGAGGCTGAAATGATTGGAGTGCTTCCCATACAGCTTGCAATTCTCTGCTGTTTGAAGACCGCCTGCGAAGATGAGCAGACCACTGCCCTTGCGCCAGAAGAGTATTCAGATGTGCTCCCCAACCCCAGGAGCTTGCGTCTGTCGTTATAACACACTGGGTTGGAAAATCCCAAAGGTTTCCCCTGGAGAGATGCTCTGTCTTTAGCCACCATAGCAGAGAATGTTTGACACTCCATGGAATTTGGAACTTCTTGTCTAAGGAGGATAGAGGCTTGTCCCATTTGGATAAGATCCAGGTCTGAAGTTCTCTCGAGTGAAGTTGACCCCACTGTACTGCTGGGAATGATGCCGTCAACAGACCCAGTAATGCCATAGCTTTCCTTATCGAAATTATCCTCCTGCTCTGAAAAGAACAGAATTCAGTAAAATGGTCGACTTTCTGGGAGGCAAAACAAGTTTCTTATTAGCAGTACAGATTTCAAAGCCAAGAAACTCCATATTTTGTTGCGGCTGCAGGGATGATTTTTCCCCAGTTAATCACCCACCCAAGTGACTGCAAAAAATCCAGTGTAAACTTCATTTGAAGTTCCACCGTTTGGACAGAGGGACCCCAAATTAATAAATCGTCCAGGTAGGCCATAATCTGAATAGAGTTTAATCTCAGAACAGCTAGAACTTCTGCCATGACTTTTGTAAATAGCCATGGGGCTGATGATAACCCAAAGGGGAGAGCGTTAAATTGAAAATGTCTTACCTCTCCATGAGGAAGGACTGCGAACCTCAGGAATTGTTGCGACTCTAGATGAATCGGAAGATGCAAGTATGCGTCTTTGAGATCCAATGAGGTTAACAGACAGCCTTCCTGCAGTAGGTTTACCACTGAGCGAATGTTGTCCATTCGGAATTTCCTGTAAAGTACTGCCTTGTTCAGCCTTTTCAGATTCAGGATAAATCTGTAGCTGCCTTGGGGTTTCTTTATGAGAAACACAGGGGAATAAAATCCTAAGCCTTCCTGGCATCTTGGTACTTGCCTGATGACTCTTTTCCAAGAGGGTGTTTATTTCTTTTAACAGTGCCTGTGACTGATCCGGAGTGTTTGGAGAGGGAGTCACAAAGAATTGCGTTGGTGGGCGCCTGATGAACTCTATTTTGTATCCCTGTGAGATTATGTTTAACAGCCAACTGCTCTGGAATGTTTCCTGCCATCTTTCGAGGAAGTGGGCCAGTCTGCCGCCCACCGGGATTCTGGCGTCATTGTTTTGATGGAGGATTCGTACTGGTGTAAGTCGGATTTCCTCTTGGTCGTTGCATCTTATTTGGTACCCACTTTCTCTTCTGGGTATTTTTATTTTCCGTTTCTTGTTTTCCTGATGAACGAAAGGAGCGATTGAAACGAAAATTCCTCTGTTTAATTGGAAAGTTCTTTTTACTATCTGCGGATCTTTCCAAAGTTTCTTCCAGCTTTGTTCCAAACAGAAGTCTGCCTTCACATGGGATACCGCATAGTTTAGATTTGGAAGACGTATCTCCCTGCCAGGTCTTTACCCATACTCCTCTTCTGGCAGAATTTACTAGAGCTGTTCTAGCAGTCAGACGGACCGAGTCATCTGCCGCGTCAGCCAAATAATTTGTAGCATGTAAGATCTTGGGAAACATATTCAATATATCCCCTCTAGGTATTCCAGATGCTATCTGTGATTGTACTTCCATCAACCATACTTTCAAGGATCTAGCCACCGCTGTAGCTGCCACAGATGGCTTGAAGTTTAATGAAGCCACTTCCCATGCTCTCCTTAGGATGTTATCCATCTTTTTGTCGATTGGATCTTTCAAGCAACCAAAGTCCTCAAACTGTAGATCCGCTCTCCTGGACATCTTAGACAAAGAGGGGTCCAGCTTAGGCGCGGTTCCCCAAAACTTCTGATCCTCTGCACTATACGGGTATCTCTTGGCCAAAGACTTCGGCCAAAAGGCTCTCTTTTCAGGATTGTCCCATTCTCTCTTAATGATTTCTTTGAGACTATTATGTACCGGTATAAACGACATCTGAGGATCTGATAATGTTTCATACATCTGGTCTAGGGGTGTTAACGTTTTCTTTTCTGTAGTGATCCCCATTGCCTGGTGCATGGCTTCTAACAATTCTTTCATAAAGTCAGTAGAAAAAACGAATTTATGACTCTTGCTACCCTTTTCTTCTGCCTTATCTGTCTCTGATGGAATTTTATCAAAAGAAGAAATTTCTGATCCTGCATCCGATCCTTCTGAATCTCTTTTTTGTAGGGGAACTATCTGCAGGGGTTGGATTTGACTGCTTAGTCCCCCCAGAGCCAGAGGGGCCCGGCACTGACATATCTGCCCTAAGTGGCGAGGTGGTAGAGCTTTTCATGGTTTCCACCGCTGAGGAAATTTCGGCTCTAATCCATCCTTTCAAATCTTTAAACATTGAAGGGGATTCCTCTCTGACAACCTTCTCTGTACAGGATTGACATAAGGGTTTAGAAGAAGATGACGACAAGTGACCCTTGCACACTGCACATTTCTTAGAGGGCTTGTGAGTTGCAGAGCCTTTGGGTTTGTCACTGTCATTTTTATCAGGTCTGCTGGGAAGTTCTGTCTTATCAGCTCTAGTCTCTGATTTCCCATCCACTTTCCGAGTTTTAGGCTATAATAAAACAGAAAAACATAAAAAATTTCAATCAGCCTGAGAACCCTTTGACTAGTGCTAATATGAATCATAGAACCACAAATGATGCATACCAGAGAGGGTACGGAGCTTGACTCCACAGAGCCCTGGGAGGAAGATCCGCCGGCAGCCTCCATAGTCACAGACACTGTAAAAAGTGACTAAGTAAGTTTAATAGCCCTGCTATTATTTCTGCCCTGCCCACAGAATAAAACAAAATTATCACAGGCCCCAGAAGATCCTACCAGTCCTGAAGATTTCCTTTCCGACAGGTCACGCCAGCCTCTACCTCCGCAGCAAGGAGGAATCTGCGCTAAACGCTGCTCTGGAGCGCACGCCGGGCCAGGAGACTTCCTGCTTCCGGCTTCTGGTCACGTGGGGTGCCAAACACGTGATCCGCGGGCGGGACTTCCGGAATCCGACGAACTTCTGTATCCTGGGGAAGGCTCTAGCGTGCAGCGTGATCCCGCGCGAGGACAACTAGCCTGCGCAGACCAGGGGGATCACACAAGCCGCGGCTCCTGCAACAAGCATGGGTGGCCAGCCATACTCCCCACTTCTAGCATCCTGCTGAACTGGATAACAACTGATGGGGTAAGGGGAAACCATGTATATATACCTATCTAATCCCTATCTAATCTAATAGGCAAATGTTTTATCTAGCTTCCTGTCCATTGAATGCTGGAGGGAGACAAGTCTCAGGGTTGCTGTCCTGAGACGTTCTGGGAAATTATATTGAGCGAATTCTGTCCGAAATCGCGACTTCATTCAAATCAAGCTTTGTTCACCATCTGTGCCCCTGTCCCCATCTCTCTTTGTGCCCCCTTTGTCTCTCCCTGTGTCCATTTTGTGTCCCTCTTTGTACCCCCTTTGTCTGTGTTTCCGCTGTGTCCCTCTTTGTGCCCCCTCTGGGTCTGTCTTGCCCCATTTGTGTCCCTTATGTATCTCTGCGCCCCCTCTGGGTCCCTCTCTTGCCCCCTTTGTGTTTCTCTTTGTGCCCCTTTGGGTCACTCTCTCTCTGTGACCCTTTTGTCTCTGTGCCCCCTCTGTCCCCCAAGCTATGTCAGTGCAGAAAATACCTTCTAGCACAAGTTCATCGACGTCCGTCTATCCACTTTGCCTCCTGCTGGCTCTAATGCATGGCATACTTCCTGTATGTCATGTGACATACAGGAACCAGGAAGTATGCCGTGCACAAGAGCCGGCCGGTGTGACGACAAAATAACCTACCCGTCGAATCTTCCTACATCCAGTGACAAACGCATAGCAGAAGAGTTCAGGGTTAGGGAAGGGGATAGTAAAGTCTATGGGAAGTAGGTTAGCTCGACGGTGTAGGTTAACCCCCCTGGCGTTCTAATTAATTTCGCCAGGAGGGAGCGCAGTTTTTTTTTTTTTTTTTTTTTTTTAAATCATGTAGGATAGCCGCTGCTCAGCGGCATCCCCCCGCCCGCTTCGATTGCCTTCGCCGATCTCCGATCAGGAAATCCCGTTCAAAGAACGGGATTTCCTGGAGGGCTTCCCCCGTCGCCATGGCGACGGGGCGGGATGACATCACCGACGTCATTGGGAGTCCCAATCCACCCCTCAGCGCTGCCTGGCACTAATTGGCCAGGCAGCGCACAGCAGGGATGCTCAACTTTGAATTCGAGTGAAACCCGGATAGTTGCTATCCGGATTTCACCCTGCTAATTACAAATCACCTGTGCGGGCTGGGCGGGGGGGTCAATCTTACCTAGCTGATGTCTTCTTCGGTCCGTCCCTCGGCGCCTCCCATAATACGTTCCATGCGGCGGTCACGTGACTACAAACACTTCCTCCTTCCGGGTTGAAGGAGGAAGTGTATAGTCACGTGACACTTAATTGGACCGCATCATGGGAGGCGCCGAGGGACGGACCGAAGAAGACGTCAGCTAGGTAAGATTGACCCCCCCGCCCAGCCCGCACAGGTGATTGTAATTAGCAGGGTGAAATCCGGATAGCAACTATCCGGGTTTCACTCGAATTCGAAGTTGAGCATCCCTGGCGCACGGGGTCTGGGAGGGGGGGGCCCGGCGCGGCGGATAGCGGCGATCGAGCACAGGGCAGCGGCAATCGGTGTGCTGATGCAGCTAGCAAAGTGCTAGCTGCGTGCAGCAAAAAAAAAAAAAAAAAATTAAGCATATCAGCCCAGCAGGTTACCGCCAAGGAGGTTAATTCGTTGGAGCACCGGCAATAGAGGACAGACAGCGTTGGACTCCTGCGGGCTGCATGCACCAGGACTTGGGGGAAGTTTGAACAATTATTTTGTCAATACACTTCCGTGCACTTTGTATTTCCCCCACAGGAAGTGAGCACTAGAGAGCCTCACTATATAGCTTGGCTTAGAGCCAGAAGTGAGATTACCACGCATTGCCGAGGTAATCTCCAAAGGCTATTGGTTCTTTTCCGTTAGCCGGGCACTACCACTAGGTGGCGATAAAACTCCAGCAGAGTTACATCTTTCCCTACTATTCATGGCGGCCTGGAAGGGGAATAGTAATTACCGCCACCTAGTGGTTGCGCCCGGCTAACGGAATAGTGCCAGGCTATTTTTAAAAGTAGATGATCGCACTGCACATAACACTGGTTTCTAGTGTGAGACTGGCCATAAAGTTTTTTTTCCCCCTTTCAGAGACTAAAAGCAAGAAGTTTTGAATCAGGATGATACCATTTTCAGAGACTAGTATGGTCAAGCACAATGGTAATGGTTTGAGTTATACTGTATTCTGAATTCTACATACGCCAATGTCTGCATTTTATACATTGTGGAATCTACTGTTCTGTGCAAAGTTTTCAAACTTCAGGAGTATGCACATTTAAATAAAATGGGGAAAAAAAACACAATGGGCTACAACAATATAGTATACAGTAGTGCATTCACCCATGAATCGCTTCTATTTTCATTACAAAACACTAGCAACCTAAGAATTGTCAACGAAAATGTATGCTGGTTTGATAAGTATGCATCTAAATCCATAACAATAATAACAGCAGATTTCTAAACTAACGAGTGGAACATGAAATCAAATGAATAGCTTATAATATTACGGAAGGCGAATTGTGACGTGTATAACGTATACATTTTCAAATCGCTCCATTCCATTATAAGAACTTTGGCTTACCTAAGGTGGGACCTTAACATGGTTACTGCTCACCACAGCGCTGTACTAGCCTGACATTAAACTTCCGATAAGTTAAAGGGGTTAACTCACGCGTTATAAGGAAAGGGAAGTGATGTCATAATCAGAAGTCTGTCACGTGAATTTCTGAACAGCCGGGTAAAACGATTCATGTCAGAGTTTGTAAAGGAAATGTAGTTTAGAGCGCTTTATAAAAGGTGATAGTGAAGATTTGGGAGCGTACCCGTGTGGATTTTATTCGACGTGTAGGTTATCACGTCGGAACACCGGTTTCTGAGAGAAGTGAGAGAAATGTAAATTACCTAAACCGAACTATTTGTACACGGTAATTCCAATTAGTACTAATAAAACCAATCTAATGTAAAGCTATGCAAAGGGAACTGAGCATTACGTCTGACTCTAATAGGAAGGATCTTGGCAAAGAACGGATTCCTACACTGGGCTTATTGATGTCCGGATCATGAACGAATCGTTCATTTGATCCTGTTCTTTTTTGTGAGTAGATTCATCACACTGAACGAAATCGGATCAGTTCAGTGGATGAAACCGGAACTACAGCTGCTGCTGACAGTGCTGAGCTGTCAAGACAGTGTCAAGACAGACTGAGTGAGAGAAGAAGGAACTCAACATATTGTTTATAGCCTGTGCATTTAAAGAGAGTCTGAAGCGAGAATAAATCTTGCTTCAGACCTCATAGATAGCAGGGGCATGTGTGCCCCTGCTAAAACGCCGCTATCCTGATGCTAAACGGGGGTCCCTGACCCCCAAATCCCCTCTGTGCAGCGGGGAATTACTTCCTGTTTGAGGCAGGGCTAACCGCCGCAGCCCTGCCTCACGCGCGCCTATCAGACACGTATCTTCGCCTCTCCCCCGCCCCTCTCAGTCTTCTTTCACTGAGAGGGGCGGGGGAGAGGCGGCGATGCGCCGCTGATAGACGCGACTGGAGGCAGGGCTGCGGCCGTTAGCTCTGCCTCCAGGAGGAGCAAAATCCACGACCAAGTTGGTCGTGGATTTTGCAAGGGAGGATTTGGGGGTGAAGGGACCCCCGTTTAGCCGTGGTATAGCGGCGTTTTAGCACACATGCCCCTGCAGAATATGAGCTCTGAAGCGAGATTTATTCTCGCTTCAGAGTCTCTTTAAATGGGCTTATCTGCCATGGTAGTCTTGTGACACGGGATAAGCCCATTTGAAAGCACAGGCTGTAAACAATATGTCTGCTTCCATGAATCAGGAAGTAGAAACTGCAGAAGATTTAGATCAGCTGTAACAAAGAAATGTTTTTTGTTTAAAGGTTATTATGCTGTTGTCTATCTTTTACAGTAGAAAGGCAAGGGACCTCTCTCTTTAGGTGGGGGAAGGTTATCTTATCATCCTGCACTGAGTCTCAATATCATGTGTCTTAAAACAGAACTAATTAAACTAAGTTCTGTTTTAAAGTAAATTAAAGTAAAATATAGCAGTAAATAGCCTTGCCTAAAGCAGCCAGCAGTAATGTTGACACCTAGCTAGCTATACTAGCAGACAGGCTTGAAGGAATGTACACAGTGCAGGGAAAGTCCTGTCTTGGTAGTCATTCACTCCTCAGTCTAAGGGCTCGTTCCCACTGTTGCGACGCGATTTCGGCCGCATTCCGACGCTTGTAAAAACGCATGCGGATGCGTTTCCGCATGCGTTTTTACCCGCGATTTCGCATGCGATTTCGCATGGCAGGGTGCCATGCGAAATTAACCATGACACTGCCAGGGCTAAATAAAATTGAAAAAGGTGCGAAATCGCGGGTAAAAACGCATGTAACAAACGCATGCGTTTTTACTATTAAATACATTAGCGGCGATTCGCACGGATTCCCGACGCAGGCGAATTCGTTGGCTCTTTTGTGTGTTTTTTTACCGCTGAAAAAAACGCACCTCAACAACGCTACAGTGGAAACAGGCCCATCCACTTGCATTACATGTGTGGATCTGCATGCGTTGGACGCATGCAGATTCGCGATAGTGGGAACGAGCCCTAAATCCACAGTAATGCTGGGCATACACGGCTCGTTTTTTATTATCAATCGAGCCGCTGATGCCTCAATTGATAATATCTGACGTGTCCGATCACTGCGCTGGATTGATACCGCGCTCGATCCCTGCGGGCGGACAATGGAAAAAACGAAGCGCAGATAAGGAAGTGTCCGTGGGGACGAGCGGGAATCGATTCCGGGCGCCCGTGGGGATGCACCGGGATCGAGCCAGCGGCTCGATTCCGGCGCAGAAACGAGCCGTGTATGCCCGACAAAATGAATCAAATGATTTATTCAAAGATCCGGATCTTTTCAATGAATCGAATGATCCGATTCCTTGAAAAGATCCAAACTTCCCATCACTAGTTTAAGTAGGCATTCATTTACCTGGGAGGGCTGATCCATAGGGGCTATATGGATAGCTCATTTTTCTGTCCTGCAGAGCTGCAGGTTCCCTCAGTTTTGTCCTATGTCCCTGGCAGTCACAATGCATGCCAGGAGATAATAGTTCCAATTGATGTGATTACATCTGCACGAAAAGTAAGCATATCAGTGAACTTCTTCTCCCAACATGCATCACGGCAGCCAAGGAGACGGGATATTACCATGAGAATTTTAACCCGTGGCACAAGGACATAGAAAATTATGTCACCCATATAGATGTAGCAGCCTTCCTAGATAGGTAAATGCCTGCAACACCACTCAAAGCCAAGACGTTTTATGAACCTTCCTTATCATGCCCATACACGGTACTGTTAAAATAAACTATAATCTCACGGTAATATTAAAATAAAAAATAATCTCTTTTTCGGTCTAGAAAAAACAAACAATTATTCTGTTTTTTCAATAAAAGTCTCATCGGACATGTTGGAAAAATCTGGGTGATTGTTTGTGAAATTGTATAGTGTATGGTATAGAAAAAATATAGAATCAGAATCATTTTATTATTCGCCAAGCACGACTTGGTCGTGCCCGGAATTGGGCTTGGCACAAGATGGTACAGGAAAAGACAGACAACAGATAACACGGTAGTATACATCAAGCAATTGCAATACAGTAGTACATAACAGAGAGAAACCTTGTTCACAGTAAATATGAAGTTCTACAGACATGCTTAAGGCTACTTACACACCAAGACTTTGCGTTTTAGGGGACGTTATGGTCGCATAACGCGCCCCTAACGCAACGTATGGTGGTGTTGAAGTTGGACGTCAGATTGAGCTGCGTTATGCAGCTCTCAAAGCAGCCACTCCAGGTTAGTGATAGGAAGTCCGGATCTTTTTAAGGATTCGGATCATTTGAATCAGATCATTGAAAAGATCCGGATCTTTGAACCGAATCATTTGAATCATTTTACTAGGGAAGCAGACTGGGTGAAATAATTAGCAGGACAGGACTTTTCCTGCACTGTACATTCTGTATGTTTCTGTTTCTTCCAGATAGACATCCACTGTGAACCAAATCTTTCATTGTGATGATCCGGATCAAATGAACTATTCGTTCATGATCCGGACAACACTACAGTCCCACCAGGAGTCTCTGCAGTAGAGATGGGAAGTTCGGATCTTTTCAATGATCCGGATGATTCGAATCGGATCATTGAAGAGATCCGGATCTTTAATCCGAATCTCGGATCATTTTACTACCGAAGCATTCAGGGGTGAAATGAATAGCAGGACAGGTCTTTCCCTGCTGTGGACAGGAGAAGGGGAGGTGGGTGGACACACAGAGAAGAAGAGAAGATGGGCAGAGGGCAGGGAGTGGACAGAGAAGGGAGGAGGGACGAGCAGAGAGCAGAAATGTTTGTTTGCACACAATACCCACATGGTGCAGTCATATGTTTTACATGTATTTCACCTATATGTTCATCTGTGTACTTTGAAAGCAAACGTCGCAGTGAAAGAAAGCATTCCCCAAATTCCCAGAAGTGAAGTGCAGCTGATTAGTGCTGAGTGCAGGAGGATCATATTGCCTTTCAATCACAGTGCCTGCAAAGTTACTGAGCTGTGCTGAGCCAAAAGTTTCCAACGTGATCACTATGCAGCACTACGGAACAGCCAGCCTATAATGGGCAGCACATTGCAGCCAGTATGTGTGCTCTACACACATCTGGCAGTGGCACCCATGTCCCCTCTCTCTCATCTACCTGTGGCTGCAAGGCTGGCTCCCCTCCAACTCAGCGATCCATCCCTGCTCTGCTTCCAGAACCCCGCTGCCCGCTGAGAGGGGGGCGTGTCGCTCCTTGCCCCGCCCCTTTTTCGATCTGAATCACTCATTTTGATGATTCAGATGATTCGACTCACAAAATAGATTCGGATCAAAGATCCGAATCGTTCATGATCCGGACAACACTACTCTGCAGTGCAGTGAATATTAATTAGCCATGTGGCTGGCTGCTGAGGAGGAGGTGAAACCTCCTCCTCCAACATTACTGAGCATGTGCGAACAGTCTAACGTGGCTTAGCCCAGTATAACGTACAGCATGCAGCACTTTGTTTTTAACGTGCTGCGTTACAATGTAACGCAACGTGTTACTGTGAACAGCAACATTGATTTTACAGTGCTGTGAGTTAGGCTGCGTTACTGGCTGCTGTAACGTGGGACTTTAACGTCCCACTGGGAAACCAGCCTAAAGGACGGATCCGGTTAGTTGAGTAAGAACAGCATAAGGAGAGGGCAATGGGAGTGAGTTCAGAGAGTTCAGTGATTTAACCACTGAGGGGAAGAAGCTGTTCTTGTGTCTTGAGGTCCTGATGTAGATGGACCGGTACCTCTGGACTGAACGGAGCCGACTGAAGAAGCAGGAGCCTGGGCGTTAGCGATCCTCAGTGCTCTGGAGCTCAGTCTTTTGTTGTAGATGAGGTCTAGCGGGGGAGAGGTTTTCCAATGATTCTTTTCGCTAATCTGATGACCCTCTGTAGCTTGTGTCTATCACATGCAGAGGAGCCAGTGTACCAGACCAGGATAGAAGAGCACAGGACAGATTCTATTGTGGCTGAGTAGAAGCTTGTGAGAAGTTTCTGGTCCATACCGAACTTCTTCAGCTGGCGGAGGAAGAATAGTCTCTGCTGGGCTTTCCTCTGGGTGAAGGTGGTGTTGGCCTTCCACCTCAGGTCATTGGAGATGATTGTGCCCAGGAGTCGAGCGCAGGGGACTTGTGTGACTTTTGTGCCTTCTATATGGATTGGGGGTGGGGTGGGAGTGCACTTTCTAAAGTCTATGATCAGCTCAACAGTTTTCGTGGTGTTGAGGACCAGCCCATTCACCCTACACCAGTTGCAGATACTTTCGACCTGGTGACGGAATGCCTCCTCATTGCTGTTGGTGATGAGGCCAACAATGGTGGTGTCATCTGCAAATTTGATAACTTTGACGGAGCTTTCAGTGGTGTATGGTAAAGAAAATACTATTGGATAAGAAAACGTTTTCTTCATTTTCAACAGTTTTTCTCGAATTTTCGTAAAAATTGAACATTTATATTTGGTACCTCTGTAACCCTCTAAAAAAGGTATTGTAATGTAGGAGTGTAATTTACATTGATTCTGTGATATTGACATGTGTAAGGTAAACTTAGCATGTTAGGCTAAAATTTGCTTTAAAAGGAAGGTCCAGGCAAAAAAAAAAAAAAATTAGTTTCACTTGCCTGGGGCTTCTACCAGCCCCATGCAGCCATCCTAATTTTTTTTTTTTTTTGCCTGGACCTTACCTTTAAAAATTAGCCTTGTGGAATCAAAACGGCGCATAGTTAGGCCTAATGCGGCCAGATAGTCGCATGTAAAATATAAGGGGACAAGGGAGCGCTCAATGGTACATTAACTCTTCATTATAAATAAACACGCATAAAAAATTGCACTTACAGTGTATGTGCAAGTAATGCACATGTAAGAGGCCACCAGCGAGTCCCTTCCACCTCCTGAGCCTGGCCAGGGCTGACGGGATCCGTGCGTGATGTTTTGCAGGTGAAGAGGGGGACAACCGCTGGCTCAGACTCCTCACGGCAAACCGTCTGACGTCAGACGGCTTGCCATGAGGAGTCTGAGCAGGCGGTTGCTCCCCTCTTCACCTGCAAAACATCACACACGGATCCTGTCAGCCCTGGCTAGGCTCAGGAGGTGGAAGGGACTCGCTGGTGGCCTCTTACATGTGCATTACTTGCACATACACTAAGTGCAATTTTTTTATGTGTGTTTATTTATAATAAAGAGTTAACGCACCATTGGAGCGCTCCCTTGTCCCCTTGTATTTTACACCACTAGATCTCTGGCACCACCCAGCAGAGGGAACAGAGCCATGGGCGAGCTACTCTATTTAAAGGGCCATAGGTAGTAAAAGATAGCGCTAGGTTAACTACTTTTGTGCAGATAGTCGCATGGACTGGGTTGCTAGGCGACCGCATATACAGAGAGGGGAATGTTCCAGAAGCCCCGCGCGAGCAGAGCGAGGCACGGCGCAGTAAGGCAGAGCGCGCAAGGCACAGGCTGAGGGAACTGGCTAAAACCAGTTCTCCTTACAGAAGTTCAGTCAGTCAGCAGTGGTGAGTGAGGGAGGCAGAGGCCAGCGGAGCAGGAGCAGCCATAGCAGCCACCCCATGAGGCAAGCGTGGGCCCGGCGGCAGTGAACCAGACCACCCAAGAGAGAGAGAAAGGGGCAGCGGTGACGGAGACCAGTTAAAGAGACAGCAGGCCAGATCCAGGCGGGCACAGGAGAGAGACCCAGTCAGGCCAGTTGAGTATAGGCCTTGCGCCAGCATCAAGTCACAGGTTGTGATCAGAAAAGGGCCAGAGTTCAGTGGAGGTTGTCTGAGAATAGTTACAGTTAACCCCAGCATACTGAATGGCATATTCTGATGAAGGTGGTGTGACTAAAATCTGCCTGTCTGATAAAGCCTTAAAGAAACAGTGACATTGTGATGATAATCAGTTCATTTATGCAATAGAGTATTGTATTGCCAAAGAAACAGAGACTGTGGTCAAGTATATTAACCACTTGCCGACCGCCCACAGCCGATGGGCGGCGGCAAAGTGGACGCCGAAAGTACCGCAATACGCCCATCGGCGTTGCGTCCTTTCGGCATGCCGGGGGAGCGATCGCGTCATTGATGACGCACGCTTCCCCCGGGAACTGGCTCCGCCCACCCACCGCAACATCTTGCCGGCGCTTCCGTATGTTAACCCCCGATCTGCCGCATCCAAAGCGTATAATACGCTTTGTATTGTATACAAAGCGTATTATACAGGCTGCCTCCTGCCCTGGTGGTCCCAGTGTCCGAGGGACCACCAGGGCAGGCTGCAGCCACCCTTGTCTGCACCCAAGCACACTGATCTCCTGCCCCCTGATCACCCACAGCACCCCTCAGGCACCCCCCCCCCCTGCCCACCTCCAACACCACTGTTTACACCCAATCACTCCCCTAATTACCCATCAATCACTCCCTGTCACTACCTGTTAACGCTATTTTTTTATTAGGTACCTAACTGCACCCTGGGGACTCCTGATCACCCCCCCCACCCCTCAGATTCTCCCCAGACACCCCCCCCCCCTGTGTACTGTATGCATCTATCCCCCCTGATCACCTGTCAATCACCCATCAATCATCCATCAATCACCCCCTGTCACTGCCACCCATCAATCAGCCCCAAACCTGCCCCTTGCGGGCAATCTGATCACCCACCCACACCAATAGATCGCCCGCAGATCCGACGTCAGATTACCTCCCAAGTGCATTGTTTACATCTGTTCTCTACCCTAAACACCCACTAATTACCCATCAATCACCCCCTATCACCACCTGTCACTGTTACCCATCAGATTAGACCCTAATCTGCCCCTTGCGGGCACCCAATCAACCGCCCACACACTCAGATTGCCCTCAGACCCCCCCCCCCCTTATCAATTCGCCAGTGCATTATTTACATCTGTTCTTCCTTGTAATAACCCACTGATCACCTGTCAATCACCCATCGATCACCCCCTGTCACTGCCACCCATCAATAAGCCCCTACCCTGCCCCTTGCGGGCAATCTAATCACCCACCCACACCAATAGATCGACCGCAGATCCGACGTCAGATCGCCTCCCAAGTGCATTGTTTACATCTGTTCTCTACCCTAAACACCCACTAATTACCCATCAATCACCCCCTATCACCACCTGTCACAGTTACCCATCAGATTAGACCCTAATCTGCCCCTTGCGGGCACCCAATCAACCGCCCACACGCTCAGATTGCCCTTAGACCCCCCTTTATTAATTCGCCAGTGCATTATTTACATCTGTTCTTCCCTGTAATAACCCACTGACCACCTGTCAATCACCTGTCAATCACCTATCAATCACCCATCAATCACCCCCTCTCACTGCCACCCATCAATCACCCCCTGTCACTGCCACTCATCAATCAGCCCCTAGCCTGCCCCTTGCAGGCAATCTGATCACCCACCCACACCATCAGATCGCCTGCAGACCCGCCGTCAGATCACCTCCCAAGTGTATTGTTTACATCTGTTCTCTCCTCTAAACACCCACTAATTACCCATCAATCTCCCCCTGTCACCACCTGTCACTGCTACCCATCAGATTAGACCTTTATCTGCCCCTAGGGCACCCAATCACCCGCCCACAACCTCAGAACGCCCTCACAGACCCCAGCCCTGATCACCTCGCCAGTGCATTGCTTGCATCTATTCCCCCCTCTAATCACACCTTGAGACACCCATCAATCACCTCCTGTCACCCCCTAGCACACCTACCCATCAGATCAGGCCCTAATTTGACCCGTGTGGGCTCCTGATCACTCGGCCAAACCCTCAGATCCCCCTCAGACCCCCTTCCGATCACCTCCCCAGTGCATTGATTGCATCTATTTTCCCCTCTAACCACCCCCTGAGACACCCGTCAATCACCTCCTGTCACCCCTCTAGCACTCCTATCCATCAGATCAGACCCAATACAACCTGTCATCTAAGAGGCCACCCTGCTTATGACAGGTTCCACAAAATTCGCCCCCTCATAGACCACCTGTCATCAAAATTTGCAGATGCTTATTAGGCCTGAAAGATAAATCGAATTTAAATCGAAATCGCGATCACCAAGATCACAATTTCAGAATCGTCAAAGCGGCGAATATCGTGATCACGTCATTTCCACAAGAGGAAGTTTGAAGAAGCTCCTTCAAACTTTCCCAAAGTCCCAGTGCCCGCAGCGTTGGACATACCTTCCATCCTCTGCCGCCTCTTGTGCTTGGCAAAACTTTGGGTTCCTGTATGTCACATGATATGCAGGAAGTATGCCATGCATTAGAGCCTGCAGGAGGCAAAGTGGATAGACGGGCATCGCTGGACTCGTGCTTGAAGCTATGTCCAGAACTGATGCAGCTTGGTAGACAGAGGAGGCACAGAGAGAGACAGCGTGGGCACAGAGAGAGACACAGGAGACACAGAGGGGGCACAAAGAGAGACACAGAGGGGGGCACAGAGAGAAACAGAGTGGGCACAGAGACACAAAGGAGGCAAGAGAGAGACCCAGAGGAGGCATTAAGAGGCAAAGGGGGCACAATGAGAGATGGGGACAGAGGGGGGACAGGCACAAAGGGGGGGGGGGGGGGGACAAAGCTTGATTTGAAGGAAATCGTGAATCGGATCTAAATCGTAATTTTGGACAGAAATCGCTCAATTCAATTTTTTCCTAAAATCGTTCAGGCCTAATGCTTATACCCCTGAAGAGTCATTTTGAGAAATTTGGTTTCCAGACTACTCACGGTTTTGGGCCCGTAAAATGCCAGGGCAGTATAGGAACCCCACAAGTGACCCCTTTTTAGAAAAAAGACACCCCAAGGTATTCTGTTAGGTGTATGACGAGTTCATAGAAGATTTTATTTTTTGTCAAAATTTAGCGGAAATTGGTTTTTATTGTTTTTTCACAAAGTGTCATTTTTCACTAACTTGTGACAAAAAATAAAATCTTCTATGAACTCACCATACACCTAACGGAATATCTTGGGGTGTCTTCTTTCTAAAATGGGGTCACTTGTGGGGTTCCTATACTGCCCTGGTATTTTAGGGGCCTTAAACCGTGAGGAGTAGTCTAGAAAACAAATGCCTCAAAATGACCTGTGAATAGGATGTTGGACCCCTTAGCGCACCTAGGCTGCAAAAAAGTGTCACACATGTGGTATCGCCGTACTCAGGAGAAGTAGTATAATGTGTTTTGGGGTGTATTTTTACACATACCCATGCTGGGTGGGAGAAATCTCTCTGTAAATGGACAATTGTGTGTAAAAAAAAATCAAAAAATTGTCATTTACAGAGATATTTCTCCCACCCAGCATTGGGTATATGTAAAAATACACCACAAAACACATTATACTACTTCTTCTGAGCACGGCAGTACCACATGTGTGGCACTTTTTTGCACCCTAAGTGCGCTAAGGGGCCCAAAGTCCAATGAGTACCTTTAGGATTTCACAGGTCATTTTGCAACATTTGGTTTCAAGACTACTCCTCACGGTTTAGGGCCCCTAAAATGCCAGGGCAGTATAGGAACCCCACTAATGACCCCATTTTAGAAAGAAGACACCCAAAGGTATTCCGTTAGGAGTATGGTGAGTTCATAGAAGATTTATTTTTTTGTCACAAGTTAGCGGAAAATGACACTTTGTGAAAAAAAACCAATTAAAATCAATTTCCGCTTACTTGTGACAAAAAATAAAATCTTCTATGAACTCACCATACTCCTAACGGAATACCTTGGGATGTCTTCTTTCTAAAATGGGGTCATTTGTGGGGTTCCTATACTGCCCTGGCATTTTAGGGGCCCTAAACCGTGAGGAGTAGTCTAGAATCCAAATGCCTCAATATGACCTGTGAATAGGACGTTAGGCCCCTTAGCGCACCTAGGTTGCAAAAAAGTGTCACACATGTGGTATCGCCGTACTCAGAAGAAGTAGTATAATGTGTTTTGGGGTGTATTTTTACACATACCCATGCTGGGTGGGAGAAATCTCTCTGTAAATGGACAATTGTGTGTAAAAAAAATCAAAAAATTGTCATTTACAGAGATATTTCTCCCACCCAGCATGGGTATGTGTAAAAATACACCACAAAACACATTATACTACTTCTCCTGAGTACAGCGGTACCACATGTGTGGCACTTTTTTGCACCCTAAGTGCGCTAAGGGGCCCAAAGTCCAATGAGTACCTTTAGGATTTCACAGGTCATTTTGCGACATTTGGTTTCAAGACTACTCCTCACGGTTTAGGGCCCCTAAAATGCCAGGGCAGTATAGGAACCCCACAAATGACCCCATTTTAGAAAGACACCCCAAGGTATTCCATTAGGAGTATGGCGAGTTCATAAAAGATTTATTTTTTTGTCACAAGTTAGTGGAAAATGACACTTTGTGAAAAAAAAAAACAATTAAAATCAATTTCCGCTTACTTGTGACAAAAAATAAAATCTTCTATGAACTCACCATACTCCTAACAGAATACCTTGGGGTGTCTTCTTTCTAAAATGGGGTCATGTGTGGGGTTCCTATACTGCCCTGGGATTTTAGGGGCCCTAAACCGTGAGGAGTAGTCTTGAAACCAAATGTCGCAAAATGACCTGTGAAATCCTAAAGGTACTCATTGGACTTTGGGCCCCTTAGCGCAGTTAGGGTGCAAAAAAGTGCCACACATGTGGTATCGCCGTACTCAGGAGTAGTAGTATAATGTGTTTTGGGGTGTATTTTTACACATACCCATGCTGAGTGGGAGAAATATCTCTGTAAATGGACAATAGTGTGTAAAAAAAAATAAAAAAATTGTAATTTACAGAGATATTTCTCCCACCCAGCATGGGTATGTGTAAAAATACACCCCAAAACACATTCTACTACTTCTCCTGAGTACGGCAATACCACATGTGTGGCACTTCTTTGCAGCCTAACTGCGCTAAGGGGCCCAAAGTCCAATGAGCACCTTTAGGCTTTACAGGGGTGCTTACAATTTAGCACCCCCCAAAATGCCAGGACAGTAAACACCCCACAAATGACCCCATTTTGGAAAGTAGACACTTCAAGGTATTCAGAGAGGAGCATAGTGAGTCCGTGGCAGATTTCATTTTTTTTGTCGCAAGTTAGAAGAAATGGAAACTTTTTTTTTTTTTTTTTTTGTCACAAAGTGTCATTTTCTGCTAACTTGTGACAAAAAATAAAATCTTCTATGAACTCACCATGCCTCTCAGTGAATACTTTGGGATGTCTTCTTTCCAAAATGGGGTCATTTGGGGGGTATTTATACTATCCTGGAATTTTAGCACCTCATGAAACATGACAGGTGGTCAGAAAAGTCAGAGATGCTTCAAAATGGAAAAATTCACTTTTGGCACCATAGTTTGTAAACGCTATAACTTTTACCCAAACCAATAAATATACACTGAGGCCTGGTGCACACCAAAAAACTAGCAGATCCGCAAAACGCTAGCGGATTTTGGAACGCTTTGTCTTATTGTTTAGCAGCGTTTTGCTAGCGTTTTGCGGTAGCGTTTTGTATGCGTTTTTTGTAGCGTTTTGCGTTTTTCGTTTTTTAAGGAAAGAGGTTGAAAGAGTTGAAACAAAGGGTTAAAAGTAGATATATTGATGCCACATGTGGATCAAATGAAGGAATTGAAGTTAAATCACCAATATAAAAAGGGCGTGGTCCTTCACAGCATTGTGGGTTAGTTGAGGAGAGGTGACATAGTGCTTGAGAGTGAGGAGATTTTGTTGTGAGAGAAAATGTATCCAGATTTGCTATTACTAATATGTGTAGCAGCATATATGAGACGTAGGCCAAGGACACGGAGATACTGGGTGCATCCCATACTGCAACAGCGGCGCAGGAAGGGTCAATTTTGGACACTGTATCGTGACTTGAGGCAGCATCCAGACAAGTTCTTTGGCTACACCAGAATGTCTGTGGGCCAATAATAAGAGCAATTGTATGCAGTTTAGGATCTAGCATGAGGGGGGGGGGGGGGGGGTCCCTTTCAGACGTTACAGAAGGATGCCCAAGATCCAAAAAAAACAAAGCAGGACGTGCACAATTGAACAACAATTGGACATGTCGGAGACATATGTTAAAAAATTGGATAAGTGTTCAACCAATATATTTTTGTAATAGTGATCAAGCCTATAATTAAGTTTTTCATGTTTTTATCAATTGTATGTGATTTTAAAACTACAAAAAAAGTACTTAAAAAATGTACTTAAAAATTTTTAGTTTTTCTTAGATAGTATTGTCTTTCAGCAGGTGTCCCCAAACCCCGGTCCGCAGCCCAATGATGGGCCAAGAGACTTGTTTTTTTTGGGCCGTGGCTACATCACCGGCTTTGACTCCATTGACTCCTTGACTCCATTACACTTTAATGAGTACACATTACAGTTTAACTTTAATGTACACGCCATGCAAGCCAGAAACTGCCCGTCATTGCATTAACACCCTGGCGGTATTGATGAGCTCAGCTCGTCCAGGATAAACTTGTTGAAAGGGAGATTTTGTGTTTCTCTGCCCCGCCGGCTGCACTTTTCCCCCATCAGAGGGATTACCCAGGATGGCTGGATGCATGTCAGCACGCTGTGAGTAGCGACTTGTGCTACCCACAGCATACTGAACTAGCATCCAGCCACCCTGGGAATCCCTGTGCAGCCGGTAGGGCTGAGAATGTGCGGGGCTGTGCAGGGATTCCCCTTCTGTGTCGGCGGGTGGCTGGTGCGGGGATCCCCTCTGTGCTGGTGGTGTCCCCTTCCGTGCTGGCTGGTAGTGGCCGACGGTGATCCCCTCTGTGTGGGGCGGAGGTTAGTGTGCCCTCCTATGCAGGCTGTGGGTGGCCAGGTGTCCATTCTGTGTGTGTGTGGGTGGGGCGTGTATCCCCTTCTATGGGGGCTGGTCGTGGCCAGATGGGGACACCCCCTTCTGTGCGGGGGGGGGGGGTGGTGGAAGGTGGGTGTCCCCTTCTATGCAGGCTGAGGGTGGCCTCTACTCAAACCCCCCCCATCCCTCCCGATCCCCCTCGCTCCCCTCCCCCGATCACGTGTCGTCGTCCCCAGTCAGAAGCCCTGCTCTGCTCACCTGAGGGCTTTCTCCTGAGGCGGCCTCGATGGTCATCTTCCTCCTCCATCATCGCCGAAGTCCCGGTTTGTGTAATTACAGTACGTGGCTTGGTGACGTCACCAAGCCCTGTAATTGTAATTACAGAGAACTCAAAGGTTTGCGATTGAGGAGGTCGTGCACCGCTTCTGCCGCAGGAGGGAGAGGCCACCCACAGCCTGCAGAGAAGGGGACACCCACCTACCCCCTTCCCCCCCCCCCCCCCCCCCCCACCGGAGGTGGGTGTCCCCGTCCGACCACGACCAGCCCCCACAGAAGGGGATACCGCCCCCCCCTACACACACACATAAAAGGGCCACCAGGCCACCCACAGTCTGCATAGAAGGGGACACCAATATCCGCGACGGCCACTACCAGCCAGCACAGAAGGGGACACCCAGCCACAGTCAGGGAGGATCGGGGGAATTGGGGGGGGGAAGAGACACCCGCACACCTGACTCCCTATACATCTGACTCCATAGACCTGGTTGCACATCTGGCTAAATATACCTGGCTGCACATCTGGCTAAATATACCTGGATGCACATCTCGCTAACTATTTTTCCTTGGCTGTGCATCTGGATAACTATACCTGTGTGCGCATCTGGCTAACTATATCTGGCTAATACTTCTGACTAACTATACCTGGTCCTCCAGCTACCACTTTTTCGTCGCACGGTATGAGTGTGCGGTCGGCAGGTGGTTTAAAGTATAGTGGTGGGTGATAGTCATCAGCTTTTACTGCTTCAGGTGCACTGTCATGTGTTAATCAATGACCTTTACGGCCGCCGGGGCAGTGGCAGCTGATATACAGTGTATTACTGCTGAAGCAGAGGAAGAAAGGCTGCATACACTGGGAAGGATTCACTCATGCTCGGTACACACTATGATATTTTATGGAAGATTGAATGTGAGATTGATTATTTCCAACATGTCCTATCTGATTTCCTATGCAGTTTCGTGCAAAACCTGCCAGACTCATAGGATGTGTAAGTCACTCATTGAGTTCAGTGTGGTGAGAGGCCCATCTAACTTCTCGACTTAAATCCAGTGGTTGCTACTTCCACATACCAATCGACCCTACTGCACACAAGAAAACATAACGTTTCACGTATAAGCCCACTGAGAAGTGGTCTTCAGAAAGGGCTTATGCCCGAAACGCTGAACTTTCTTGTGTGCTATATTACCGGTATGGATTCATAAATATTCCATACTATATAACACCTTGGATGGTCAAGTCCAATGTTGAATTTGCAACTACTCTATCGGATTTACAAGCATTTTCCAATTGCCTTCTTATTTCAGTGAACGGAAATCGGTCAAATATATCATGATAATTTCTCGGAAATCATATTGGACATTTTTGAAATACTAGTTCTGAGAGATAACCTTCAAGAAAATCTCACACTGTGTACAAATAACAGGCCTTATCAGTGATAACATGACTTATCAAATTTCAAACTCCTTTTCAGAGTATCATAGCTATCGCTAAGAACCTCCATGGTCATAGCCCCGGACGAGTAGAGCTCACGTTATTGACAATTAGCAGGTATAAGTTCTTAACAATGATATTATGACGAGGCCTTATCTCTGATAAGGCGTGTTAACTTGGATAGGGCATGCTATTTATCTTAGTGAATCAAGCACAATGGCCTCGATTCATAAAGCATTCCCGCATTCGGAAATGCAGAAAACCGCTCACTTTACCGACCACACAGCAAAATATGTATTCATAAAGGCTTTTTCCGCATGAAAAGCCGACATTCGCGAGCAGAGTGATCAATCACCGCCTTGCGCGGTGATTATCATAGCAAAAGTAACAAATGTCAATTCATAAAGATTAGAGGTAGAGGTATGCGGACGGGTATTACCGCTACCTCTGATGTGGCGAGAAGCATGCGGAATACAGTGCAGTGAATGGGACAGACCTCCCAAGCAGCTGCAGAGAGAACACCGCACGGAGGGACTCCGCCTGCTTCCCCTGTTTCCGCATGTCTCCCGACAGCCTAACGCCTGCCTACAGCGGAATATCTCCGCACGCCTGTCACAAGTAGCAAAATTTTTATGAATTACCACCCTGAAGGCGGAAATACCGACAGCGGTGTTTCCCCGCTCGACGTTACCTTCCCGACAGCACTTTTATGAATCGAGGCCAATGTCTGTTGAAAAATCATAAACCTATTCGAAATATATTTTATCATGTAAAAATATAATTGTCAGTCAGCTGTAATGGTTTGTACCGACAATGGAAGTTAATCAAACAGTCAGATGTCTGGCTATGCTGTTTTCAACTAATCCAAATAGTAACGTTGATTAAAATTTTATCAAATACATTGTGAGGAGCCTTTCTTCATCTGACGTTACTTTTGATTTGATTAAACAGGCACCTGGACTGTCTTGGTGATTGGAGGAATACCGGAGTTCACTGTGCTTAATTAGTACTGTTGCAGGCATTTTGTTGCCGTTTTTTGTTGCGGTTAACGCAGTGAAGCAAATTAATTACTACCTTTTACTGCTATTGCCACATTGGAGGCTGCTAATCAGTGGCTGCTACTGCTGCAGGAGTATTGAAGGATTATAAAAACTGGCTCTTGCTTATGCAAACGAAGTGGAGGCAGCAGATAACAGGCTGTTTTATGCTTCATACACACTTGAGATAAAAGTCTTTGGAAAAGACAAGATCACAGACCAATTTTACACCATTCCATGTAGTATGAGAGCCATACTCAAGGTGCGTACACACATGCGACTATAGTCGTTTGTAACGATTGTTCCCCGATCTTTACCAACGACGATCGTTACAAAAAACGAACCACCGACTATTAAGGCAAACGACGAACGAGCCAAATCGCTACAAAAGAAAGTTCTGTCTCGGCGGATTTTAACCAACGACGATCGTTTGCAAAAGCAGTACATCGTTGGAAACGGTCGTTCGTACTAGGCTTGACATGCGCATTTCACTATTTCTCTGTGAAACTTCTCATTTTTATGCGCAGGCGCAATAGTTGCTTTACGTGATGTAACGTCCGTTCTAACGATCAGATCGTTACACACCTTTTAAAACTATCTTTACTTAGGTCGTTCTTTCATCAATTAAAAGTTTGTTCGTCGTTCTCAACGAACAATCGTTGTCGCATGTGTGTATGTAGCATCAGTCTACACAGTCTATTCTATGGAGCTGCACTCCCCATCAGATAACATTTTTGCAATATGCTGCACACAAAGATGCCCGTACACACTCAAAAGATCATTATCTGCAAAAGTTCTGTTCCTGCAAAAAATCCATTCCTGCAAAATGCATTCATAGTCTATGAGATCTGCAGAGCATCATACACAACTTGTTTAACAGACTTCATCTGCATATCTGTCAATCAAACTGCAGATCTGAAAATCCATCCTGGTGGATCTGATCTGCAGATAATCTGCAAATGATTGTCTGTTAAACAAACTGTGTATGAGGATCTGCAGATATCATAGACTATGAATGCATTTTGCAGGAATGGATCTTTTGCAGGAACAGATGTTTTTCAGAAAATGATCTTTTGAATGTGTACGGGCATCTGTGTGTGCAGCATCCTGCAAAGATTTTATCTAATGGGGAGTGCAGCTCCATAGAATAGACTGTGTAGCGTATGGCTTTCATACTACATGGAAGGGGGTAAAATTGGTCTGTGATCTTGCCTTTTCCAAGGACTTTTATCTCAAGTGTGTATGAAGCATTAAGCCCAATTGATGGCTACTACTGGTTGCCTCCTAATGCTGCATGCAAAGTCATAGCTGCTAATCAGCAGCCTTTGCTGGATGTGCATTGACAGTTGGTAATCGGATTCGCCAGATGTTAGTTATACTGGCGTAATGATGGGTGCTAATCAATTGTTTTTACTGCTGCAGTCGAAATAACGGCTGGTAAGCAGTGTCTGGATGTGAAAAGACAGACAAGGTACTGTGAATTATTTACAAAGAATTTATACAATATTTTTTTTAAAAAAATATAAATTTAATGTAACTTACCAATTCTTCTCTAGTTGAGGACATACTCTGCTGTCCGTTATTAAGCGGATTGTTTGTAGGGTGAGCCATGATGATACTACAAACAGAATACAATTCTATTAAAAAAAATTTTAGATAAAGTTTAACTTATTAAATGGGCAGACACTAGTTGATTTCAGAAATCATTAGATCAATTCCATTCAATAAGGCTAATTTCACACCAGGACGTTGCGTTAGAGGGGGCGTTAAGGTCGCATAACGTCCCCCTAACTCAACGCCTGGTGGTGCTGGTTCTGGACGTCAGAGTGAGCCGCGTTGTGCAGCTCACTCTAGCGTCAGTGATGCCGTGATGCGCACTCTTGTGCGCATGCGGCATCACGTGGTCCCGCCGGCCAATCGCCGCACAGAGCGGCTGCTCCAGGAAGTAAACACTGCACGTCACAACGTGCAGTGCATATTAATTAGCCATGTGCCTGGCCGCTCTCCGCTTCTCCCCAACATTACTGAGCATGTGCAAGCAGTCTAACGCGGCTCAGCCGCGTCTAAAGTACTGCATGCAGTACGTTGTCTTGTGACGCAGGGTTACAATGTAACGCAACGTCCGCACTGTGAACAGCCCCATTGATTTTTCATTACTGTGCGGTGGGCTGCGTTACAGGCTGCTCTAACGTGCGCCTGTAACGTCCCACTGTGAAACCAGCCTAATACCGGTTACACCAAGCCCCGGCAACATATGCTGTGAGCACCTACAACTGGCTACACCGATTCCCTGTCTACCTATGCAGCGGCAACTTTAATACAGGCTACCTATGCTGGGACCACCTATTACTGGCTACACCTATCCCTGACAACCCTATGCTGCGAGCACCTACTAATGGCTAAACCTATCCCTAACTACCTCAGAATCAGAATCAGAATCTTTTATTTCGCCAAGCACGACTGGGCCGTGCCCGGAATTGGGTTTGGCAAGTACAGGGCTAGGTGAGAACAAGCAGACATAACGATACATATATGTAAGCAGACAGACAATATAAAGGGTACAGTTACAGCATTTGAACACATTTGAACACGTATATATGAAGTGTTCAGCCATACGGTCAGGCTGGGTGCTACTAGGCACCACTTGTCGTTGTAGGATGAGGAGGGATCTAAGAGTTCAGATAGTTCATGGCTGAGGGGAAGAAACTGTTCCTGTGTCTTGTGGTCCTGGTGTAGATGGATCGGAATCTCCGGCCTAGGGGGAGCTTATTAAAGAAGCGGAAACCTGGGTGGGACGGGTCATTAGCGATTTTTTGAGCTCTGGAGCGCAGTCTAGAGTTGAAGATCTGGGCGAGAGAGGGGAGTGGTTTCCCGATGATTCTCTCCGCTGATATGATGACCCTCTGCAGTTAGTGTCTGTCGCTGGCGGAGGATCCAGCATACCAGACCAGGATGGAGGAGCAAAGGACAGATTCAATTGTGGCAGTGTAGAAGCTCGACAGAAGCTCGTGGGCCATACCGAACTTCTTTAGTTGGCGTAGGAAAAATAGCCTCTGCTGGGCTTTTTTCTGGGTTGAGGTAGTGTTGGTTTTCCACGTCAGGTCCTTAGAGATTGTTGTGCCAAGGAGGCGTGCACAGGGGACGTTCTCAACTGCCGTGCCGTCAATGCTGATCGGGGGTGGGGTGGTGGCGCGTTTCCTAAAATCGACAATCATCGCAACCTTTTTTGTAGTGTTCAGGACCAGCCCGTTCTCCCTACACCAATGGCAAATTCTGTCAATCTGGTGGCGATACTCCTGCTCATCATTTCCAGAGATGAGGCCAACGATGGTGGTGTCGTCAGCGAACTTGAGGACTTTGACGGAGTCTGCGGTGGACCTGCAATTGTTAGTGTATAGGGAGAATAGGAACGGCGACAGTACGCAACCTTGGGGGGCCCCTGTATTGGTGGTCCTTGGTTGGGAGATGATAGTGTCCAGCTTGACGGCTTGGGATCTATTACTTAGGAAGTCCGTGACCCAGAGGCAGAGGGTGGGGTGGACTCCGAGGGCAGCAAGATTTTCTTGAAGTATTAGGGGGCTGATGGTGCAGACAACTACTACTGTCTACACCTATCCATGGCTACCTAACCTGCAATCACCTACTACTGGCTACACCTATGCCTAACTATGCTGCAGTCACCTACTACTGTCTGCACCTATCTCTGGCTACCGATGCTGCCAGCACCTACTAATGGCTACACCGATTCCCTGTCTACCTATACAGCGTCAACCTAAAACAGGTTACCTATGCTGGGACCACCTATTACTGGCTACACCTATCCCTGGCCACCTATGCTGCCAGCACCTACTAATGGCTACACCCATCACTAACTACCAATGCTGCAGCCAACTAATACTGTCTAAACCAATCCCTGGCTACCTATGCTGCGGCCACCTACTACTGGCTAACTATGCTGCATCCATCTACTACTGTCTACACCTATCCCTGGCTCCCTATGCTGCGGCCACCTAATACTGGCTACCTAAGCTGCATCCATCTACTACTGTCTACACCTATCCATGGCTACCTATGCTGCGGCCACCTACTACTATCTACACCTATCCCTGGCTACCTATTCTGCGAGCACCTACTACTGGCTACACCTATTCTTGGCTACCTATGCTGCAGCCACCTAATACTGTCTACACCTATCCCTGCCTACCTACGCTGCGGCCACCTACTACTGGCTACCTAAGCTGCATCCATCTACTACTGTCTACACCTATCCCTGGCTACCTATGCTGCATCCACCTACTACTGGCTACACCAGGCATGGGCAAACTTGGCCCTACAGCTGTTAAAGAACTACAAGTCCCACAATGCATTGCAGAAGCCTGACAGCAACAGTCATGACTTATAAAAGCAAATGCATTGTGGGACTTATAGTTCCATAACAGCTGGAGGGCAGAGTTTGCCCATGACTGGGCTACACCTATCCCTGGCTACCTATTCTGCGAGCACCTACTACTGGCTACACCTATTCTTGTCTACCTATGCTGCGGCCACCTACTACTGGCTACACCTATCCCTGGATACCTATGCTGGGAGCACCTACTAATGGCTACAACGATTCCCTGTCTACCTATGCAGCGGTAACTTACTACAGGCTACCTATGCTGGGACCAGCTATTACTGGCTACACCTATCCCTGACTACCGTATGCTGTAAGCAACTACTAATGGCTAAACCTATCCCTAACTACCGATGCTGCAGACAACTACTACTGTCTACACCTATCCATGGCTACCTAACATGAAAGCACCTACTACTGGCTACACCTATGCCTAACTATGATGCAGCTACCTACTACTGTCTGCACCTATATCTGGCTACCGATGCTCCGAGCACCTACTAATGGCTACACCGATTCCCTGTCTACCTATGCAGCGGCAACCGAAAACAGGTTACCTATGCTGGGACCACCTATCCCTGGCTACCTATTCTGCGAGCACCTACTACTGGCTACACCTATTCTTGACTACCTATGCTGCAGCCACCTAATACTGTCTACACCTATCCCTGCCTACCTACGCTGCGGCCACCTACTACTGGCTACCTAAGCTGCATCCATCTACTACTGTCTACACCTATCCCTGGCTACCTATGCTGCCAGCACCTATTCTTGGCTACCTATGCTGCAGCCACCTAATACTGTCTACACCTATCCTTGGCTACCTATGCTGCGGCCACCTACTACTGGCTACCTAAGCTGCATCCATCTACTACTGTCTACACCTATCCCTGGCTACCGATGCTGCATCCACCTACTACTGGCTACACCAGGCATGGGCAAACTTGGCCCTACAGCTGTTAAAGAACTACAAGTCCGACAATACATTGCAGGAGCCTGACAGCAACAGTCATGACTTATAAAAGCAAATGCATTGTGGGACTTGTAGTTCCTTAACAGCTGGAGGGCAGAGTTTGCCCATGCCTGGGCTACACCTATCCCTGGCTACCTATTCTGCGAGCACCTACTACTGGCTACACCTATTCTTGTGTACCTATGCTGCGGCCAACTACTACTTGCTACACCTATCCTTGGATACCTATGCTGCGAGCACCTACTAATGGCTACACCGATTCCCTGTCTACCTATGCAGCGATAACTTACTACAGGCTACCTATGCTGGGACCAGCTATTACTGGCTACACCTATCCCTGACTACCGTATGCTGCGAGCAACTACTAATGGCTAAACCTATCCCTAACTACCGATGCTGCAGACAACTACTACTGTCTACACCTATCCATGGCTACCTAACCTGAAAGCACCTACTACTGGCTACACCTATGCCTAACTATGATGCAGCCACCTACTACTGTCTGCACCTATATCTGGCTACCGATGCTGCGAACACCTACTAATGTCTACACCGATTCCCTGTCTACCTATGCAGCGGCAACCGAAAACAGGTTACCTATGCTGGGACCACCTATCCCTGGCTACCTATGCTGTCAGCACCTACTACTGGCTACACCTATTCTTGGCTACCTATGCTGCAGCCACCTAATACTGTCTACACCTATCCTTGGCTACCTATGCTGCGGCCACCTACTACTGGCTACCTAAGCTGCATCCATCTACTACTGTCTACACCTATCCCTGGCTACCTATGCTGCATCCACCTACTACTGGCTACACCAGGCATGGGCAAACTTGGCCCTACAGCTGTTAAAGAACTACAAGTCCCACAATGCATTGCAGGAGCCTGACAGCAACAGTCATGACTTATAAAAGCAAATGCATTGTGGGACTTGTAGTTCCATAACAGCTGGAGGGCAGAGTTTGCCCATGCCTGGGCTACACCTATCCCTGGCTACCTATTCTGCGAGCACCTACTACTGGCTACACCTATTCTTGTCTACCTATGCTGCGGCCACCTACTACTGGCTACACCTATCCCTGGATACCTATTCTGCGAGCACCTACTACTGGCTACACCTATTCTTGTCTACCTATGCTGCGGCCAACTACTACTGGCTACACCTATCCCTGGATACCTATGCTGCGAGCACCTACTAATGGCTACACCGATTCCCTGTCTACCTATGCAGCGGTAGCTTACTACAGGCTACCTATGCTGGGACCAGCTATTACTGGCTACACCTATCCCTGACTACCGTATGCTGCGAGCAACTACTAATGGCTAAACCTATCCCTAACTACCGATGCTGCAGACAACTACTACTGTCTACACCTATCCATGGCTACCTAACATGAAAGCACTTACTACTGGCTACACCTATGCCTAACTATGATGCAGCCACCTACTACTGTTTGCACCTATATCTGGCTACCGGTGCTGCGAGCACCTACTAATGGCTACACCGATTCCCTGTCTACCTATGCAGCGGCAACCGAAAACAGGTTACCTATGCTGGGACCACCTATCCCTGGCTACCTATGCTGCCGGCACCTATTCTTGGCTACCTATTCTGCAGCCACTGAATACTGTCTACACCTATCCTTGGCTACCTATGCTGCGGCCACCTACTACTGGCTACCTAAGCTGCATCCATCTACTACTGTCTACACCTATCCCTGGCTACCTATGCTGCATCCACCTACTACTGGCTACACCAGGCATGGGCAAACTTGGCCCTACAGCTGTTAAAGAACTACAAGTCCCACAATGCATTGCAGGAGCCTGACAGCTACAGTCATGACTTATAAAAGCAAATGCATTGTGGGACTTGTAGTTCCATAACAGCTGGAGGGCAGAGTTTGCCCATGACTGGGCTACACCTATCCCTGGATACCTATTCTGCGAGCACCTACTACTGGCTACACCTATTCTTGTCTACCTATGCTGCGGCCACCTACTACTGGCTACACCTATCCCTGGATACTTATGCTGCGAGCACCTACTAATGGCTACACCGGCTCCCTGTCTACCTATGCAGCGGTAACTTACTACAGGCTACCTATGCTGGGACCAGCTATTACTGGCTACACCTATCCCTGACTACCGTATGCTGCGAGCAACTACTAATGGCTAAACCTATCTGTTATGATCATTTCTGCAGCGTTTACTGCTGACTGCAGTGGTATTGCAAACCAAGCAGTTCTAATGTTATTACATGCATTTGCTTGCATAGTTTGGTTTGCACTTAAACTAGTTGCTGATTCCATCTGCAGTCGCTCTGAAGTTAATGACAGTTTAATATGCTTTTGTGTAAACAAACATTGTCTGCTGCAATGGAGGGGCAATCCCTTTCCTGCAGGCTGCATATCATTGTCTGCCTTTTCCTGCTATCAGCCTGTGATTAATTACCATTCACTTGTGTGGGAATCTGCAGGTCTGCTCCCATTGGATGACCTCAGTATAAAGAACTGCTTCCTGCAATGCCTCATGGGCTACCATAGTCTCAGATTCTGTCTGTTACTCTGCTCGTGCCCCACCTCGTTCCTAGTCCGTGTGGACTGCGCTGACTCCTGCGAAGGGGTCAGCGAGTCCTCCTAGTTCTGCTCTTGTTTCTAGAAGTTGTTACTTAGCTTGTCTTGTGTCATATATTGGTTCATCGCCAATATATACGCATACTTGCACGTTTATTATTTTCCTTGTATTCGTGTTAAGTTGATACATCAGTGACGCTGATATATACGTACACGAACTGTTTATATCCTGTGTTCAGTTAGTCAGTTCCAGCACGTTTTGGTGGTTGCGCGTATCGTGATCATCCGTGCTGAGCTAGTTATCCTGTTCCTGGTCCTGTTTGTGGATTGCGTTCATCTCCGCGAGGAGATAACGAATCCTTCTGAATCCTGTCCACTTTACCGTTTGTGGATTGCGTTCATCTCTGCGAAGAGATAGCGAATCCTTCTGAGTCCTGTTCCCTGTATCGTTCCAGTCCTAAGTCAGTGTTCCTGCTTATGTCATATATCGGTTCATTGCCGATATATACATATGTTAGTCAGACGTTACAAATAGTTTCATTGATAGCTGTAATTGTAATACGCTAGGAAATCATACTTATTGTATATTTATCTGTGTTACGTTCATCTATCTTGATCCTGCTATTTCCTGACTATCCTGTCCTGACTTGGTGAGGCACGCCATCGCTGCAAACGCATTGGCTACCTCATTCCAGTCTGTTTTATTGTGGACGCTTGCTGTCACTAAGTAGTGGCTAGTTAAGCAAGCGTTCATTCTGTCTACCTGTCCTGATCTCCTCAGTCCTGGTTTATGCGCTCAGCGCTACTTTGCGCTGAGACGTTATTACGAAAGTGTTGTTTGTGGCTGTTCGGATCTGCACCGGCTCTGTGCACCACAATCTCCTATTGGAGTCAGTCCTCTCCTCCACTAAACTGGGGATATCCTGATTCCTTGTGCTGGTGTGTGTACCTCCTTCACGTCAGCTTATGTGTTGCATGCTGACTGTGGAGATTACACCTCCAAGCTTAACACTATCCCTAACTACCGATGCTGCAGACAACTACTACTGTCTACACCTATCCATGGCTACCTAACCTGCAAGCACTTACTACTAAGAATTATATGAAAAATTTTGCGCTGCCTCACAGTCCACTCATGAGCAAAAGTCCTTCACCAACTGGCCTCCAGCTAGACTTCCACTCGTCTTCACATCCAGTGATCCTCAGAAAAGAACAAAAACAAACACGATCATTGCGTAGACTGTTAGTCCAAGCACGATCCTCCACCAACTAGGCCCCGTGTGATGTTTAGAGGTTAACACCTTCCACCCGATCCAGGTCCAGAGCTGGACCTGGATCGGCTGGTTACCTTATGCGCTGTAGGCTGTCTGTAAGGTCTGGGCAGCTACGACCAAAGGTGAGGGCGGTTCCTTCGGGTGGTTGGAGCACAGGAGGAAGGTGTTAACCTCTAAACATCACATGGGGCCTAGTTGGTGGAGGATCGTGCTTGGACTAACAGTCTATGCGATGATCGTGTTTGTTTTTGTTCTTTTCTGAGGATCACTGGATGTGAAGACGAGTGGAAGTCTAGCTGGAGGCCAGTTGGTGAAGGACTTTTGCTCATGAGTGGACTGTGAGGCAGCGCAAAATGTTTCATATAATTCTAAGATTGCTGTGTGTGTAACATTTGAATTTTGCAGCAGGCCCACAGTGAGTGAGGA
>NC_090652.1:182405341-182540341 GCF_040937935.1 Hyperolius riggenbachi | reverse complement strand
CTTTTCCAGCACTGGAGGATTGGCAGAGGTCACTGAGGGACAATTGGGGAATCGTTAAGGGGAACTTGCAGAAGGCATTCCAGAATCAGAAGGGTCAAGCGGACAAGAGACGGTCCGTGGAATGGAAATTTCAGCCAGGGGATTTAGTCTGGGTGTCCACACGTCACTTGATCTTGAAGCAGCCTTCTGCCAAACTGGGCCCCAGGTTTGTGGGTCCATTTTCCGTGATTAGGAGAATTAACAACGTCACTTACATCATTGATCTTCCTGCCAGCATGCGGGGCGTAAGGTCGTTTCACGTGTCTCTGCTCAAACCCGCAGTCCATGTGGGCCCTACTCCGCCTCCTCCGGTCCTGGTGGATAGCCAACCCGAGTTCGAAATAGAGAAAATTTTGGACTCACGCGTTGTCCAGAACTCGGTACAGTACCTGGTACACTGGAAGGGGTATGGCATTGAGGAGAGACAATGGGTCCCAGGGACTCGCATGCATGCGGATGAGTTGAGGGAAGAATTTCATACCTTACACCCCGAGAAGCCTGGTAGGAGTTGTCCGGAGTCCACTCCTCGGGGGGGGGGGGGGGGGGTACTGTAATGAAACGCGGAAAAGCCGCGGCCTCTCAAGGTGACGCGGCTGTTTCCGCGTCCAGCAGGACGCCACAACGCGGAAAAAACACCGCTTGCCGCTCAGGCAGAGCGGCGGAATCCGCATTGGGAACGGCGGAATCCGCATTGGAGGCGGCTCCCGCACTTGGTTCACTAGATACATTGCAAAACAGTACTGGTGTGGCTGGGACTGATAGTCCACCAAGATTCAGACTTACACGCGCGCGAGCACAGAGGCAGAGTTTAAATAACAGTCAGAAGGGAGTCAGCTGACCAACTGGGTCAGCTGACAATTTCCTCTGCTCTCATTGGACCAGCAATTAGGGAGGTCCTGGAAAGGTCCTTGAGTATATATACTGCTGGTTGTTCACTTGCTCTTTGTCTGGCGTTGCGATCACATATGTGGGAGCACCCAGATCCGTAGTCAGATCCGCAAGTGTGCCGGGACCAGCTGGAGCTGTAATCCTACACTTAGCTAGATTCTGTTGATAGCTAAAGTACTAGTTTGATTGTATTTATTTGTTATGACTTTTGCCTGCCTTGACTATCCTCCTGAACTCTGATCTTGTACCTCGATATTTCTGATACTCTGTTGCCGATCCCCGGCTCGTTTCTAGACTCCGCCTCAGCCTCCTGATTCTGTACCTCGATATATCTGATACCCCGTTGCCGAACCCTGCCTGTACCTAGACTCCGCCTTTGTCTCCTGATCCTGTACTGTATCTGTCCGTGTGTGTACGACCTGGCTTGTCCGACCTCGAGAACCGACCTTACCGTTAGAGGCGGTTCCTCGCTCTGTTAGCGATCCTTCCTCTGAGGGTCTCTTTCAGACATCCTTCCTACTGTCAGTCGGACTCCTCCCGTCTTGGAGGGCTCAGATCTGCGGAAGGAATCTGTGCAGTACTCCTTGCTGCACTGAGGCTTAGTCCTCAAAGTGTTACTGTCACACCAACACTACACTCTACTCAGGTGAACAGAGGTTAGCTAGTATATCGGTGATGCTGCAGATCACTTATAATCTGGTATACATCTGTATTCCCAGTGATACTGCAGATCTGCGGGGCCCCCCAGCTAGGGAACGGGCACCTATTTAACTCAGTCTTGAGTCTCATCCAGCAAATTTCCAGCTCCCCCTCAGGGGCTTGCAGGGACCAGCGACGACGGGGCTGTCGGGCGGGTGTCCAAGTAAGGCTGAGGAAAAAGGGCCTGCGATCAGCCATCCCCTCGGCCCTCCTAGGCAATGTCCGCTCCCTCCCAAATAAGCTGGATGAACTCCGTCTCCTCAGCGACAAGCGGGAGACCAGCGGAAACACCCCTGTACTCTGCTTCACAGAGACCTGGCTACATGAGGACATTCCCAACGCCCTATCTCTCCCGGGCTTCAACCTCATCCAGGCGGACCGTGACCGCGCTCTCTCAGGCAAAAGGAAAGGAGGGGGGGTTTGTTTTTACATCAACTCCACATGGTGTCCGAACACATCACTTTTAACCAGGAAGTGTACCCCCGACCTTGAGCTCCTACTTGTCAACTGTAGGCCTATCTACTCACCCAGAGAGTTCTCATCTTTCGTCCTCGCAGGGGTTTACATCCCGCCAGATGCCGATGTCAAACTGGCCGAACGTGATCTGAGTGATATCATCACACAGTGGGAGATGACCCTTCCGGACTCTTTGTTTATTGTAATGGGTGACTTCAACAAAGCAAATCTCCGCCGTGAGCTGCCACGTTTCCATCAGCACATTACCTCCCCCACCAGAAAGGACAGCACACTAGACCACTGTTATACGATCCTGAAAGGCTCCTACAAAGCAATCTCACGGGCCGCACTGGGTTCATCCGACCACAACCTCATCCACCTGATTCCCACCTATAGGAGACGTTTGGAAGCAGCAAAACCAATTCTCAAATCTGTGAAAGTGTGGTCAAACGAGGCAAAAAACCAACTTCAGGCCTGCTTCGAAAGCACAGACTGGAGGGCTCTGGAATCACCCAACCTGGACGAATGGGCAGACACTGTCACTTCCTACATAAGATTCTGCGAGGAAACCTGCATTCCCTCAAAGTCCTTCAGGGTATATCCGAATAATAAACCTTGGTTCACGAACAAGCTACGGAAGCTGCGAAAGCAGAAAGAAGCTGCGCATAAGTCCGGCTCCATAGAGGACTTCAGAATAGCAAAGAACTCCCTCAACAAAGAGCTGCGAGTCGCTAAAAGGGAATACGCGGATAAGATTAAGAAGAACCTCAACTCAAACAACCCACGGGCTGTTTGGAAGGGGCTCAAGGCGGCCACAAATTACAAACCTCCCCCTCTCCACGCAAGACCAAGCACTGAGCTAGTTGAGGAACTGAGCAGATTCTTTTGCAGGTTTGAGGACCCGACAGAACAGCAGGGGTATCGGGCTCCCCCAGCCGCCCTCCTTTCAAGCCCGAGCTCCCCCTCCCCAGTAGTGGGTGAGGCTGAGGTACTGCGTCACCTATCCACACTGAACGCGAGTAAAGCCTCGGGTCCGGATGGGGTGTCCCCAGCCTGCCTGAGAACCTGCTCGCGGCAGTTGGCCCCTATCCTCACCTCCATATACTCCAAGTCCCTGAATGATGGCAAAGTCCCAACCTGCTTTAAAAAGTCCACCATTATCCCTGTTCCAAAAAAACAAGGAGTCTCAGACCTTAACAATTTCAGACCTGTGGCCCTCACTTCTGTCGTTATGAAAACCTTTGAGAAAGTGATCTTATCCCTCCTTAAGAACTCCACACTGCACTGTCTGGATCCGCTCCAGTTTGCATACAGAACTAATAGGTCCACAGACGATGCTATCAATATTTGCCTGGAGTACATCACCGGCCACCTGGACAGCCCGGACTCATATGCCAGGATGCTCCTCCTTGACTTTAGTTCGGCTTTTAACACCATATGTCCTCGTATACTGCATGACAACCTAGTGGAACTCGGTGTACACCCCTCCCTCCGCTGCTGGATCACGGACTTCCTTACAGGCAGGTCCCAAGTCGTCAAGCTGGGCAACATCTCGTCCAGGCCTAGAATTACCAACACCGGAGCCCCTCAGGGGTGTGTCCTGTCACCTTTCCTGTTCTCGCTCTATACCAACAACTGTTCCTCCGAGGTCAACTCTGTTAAGGTTATCAAATTTGCCGACGATACCACCATTGTTGGCCTCGTAAGTAATGGCAACGAGCAGGCTTATCGAGGGGAGGTGGACAGAATCTATCACTGGTGTAGAGCGAACAAACTGGTGCTCAATACCACCAAAACTGTGGAGATGGTTATTGACTTCAGAAGGCAGAGCTCCACTCCCCGCCCGATTCTTATTGACGGGGCTGAAGTTGAAATCGCTCCCAGCGCTCGACTCCTGGGTACAACCATATGTGATGACCTGAGCTGGAAGATGAACACCATCACAACCCAAAAGAAGGCCCAGCAGAGACTTTTCTTCCTGCGACAACTAAAGAAGTTCGGCATGGCCCAAGAACTTCTTAAATCCTTCTACTCGGCCACCATAGAGTCTGTCCTCTGTACCTCTATACTGGTATGGTACGCTGGCGCCACGGCCAGCCACAGATACAAAATTCAGAGGGTCATCAGATCAGCGGAGAAAATAATCGGGAAACCTCTCCCCCCTCTGGAGCTCATCCACAACTCTAGGATGTGCTCTAGAGCAGCAAAGATTGTCAATGACCCATCACACCCAGGTCATCGCTTCTTCCGACGGCTCCCATCGGGACGGAGGTTCAGGTCCATCCTCACAAAGACATCAAGGCATAGAGACACTTTCTTCCCCACAGCGGTGAGACTCTTGAACTCCCTATAAATCCCATGCAGAAGCACCTACTTGCTACCGCTACCCATTGGACAAGAGCGGTTACTGTACTGTGATCTTTCCATGTATTTTGCTTTGCTCTTGATGTGATCCTGCCTCGCGGGTTTTCTGCACCGTATGTTTTTCTGCTGTTACTTATTGTTTGATCACTGTTACGTTCACTTTATGTTTCTGCTGTAACTTATTGTCTGATCACTGTTTACGTTCATGCCTCTGCTGTAACTTATTTCTGTGAAGCTGCCCTGTGATGCTAAAACCAATTCCGGGCATGACCCAGTCATGCTTGGCGAAATAAATGATTCTGATTCTGATCACCGGTAATCAGATCCTCTCTGTGCTTTACCGATCGTTACAGAGGGCAGGAAAGGGGGTATTGGGCACAGCGGCGGGGAGGGGGATTAGACCCCCCCTCAACTGGGTCCCCCATGTGTGCTCTACCTCCAGCTTAAGTTCAGCAGGAACCCCCCTCACCTGGGTCCTCCATGTGTGTTCCTCCTCCTGCTTAAAGAGACTCCGTAACAAAAATTGCATCCTGTTTTTTATCATCCTACAAGTTCTAAAAGCTATTCTAATGTGTTCTGGCTTACTGCAGCACTTTCTACTATGACAGTCTCTGTAATAAATCAATGTATCTCTCTCTTGTCAGACTTGTCGGCCTGTGTCTGGAAGGCTGCCAAGTTCTTCAGTGTTGTGGTTCTGCTATGCACTCACCCTTCCAGGCCCCTCTATGCACACTGCCTGTGTGTTATTTAGATAAGAGAGAAGAAAGAAGCTGCTCTAATCAGCTGGATAAATCGTCCTCTGAGCTGGCTGGGCTTTCACATACTGAGGAATTACAAACAAGGGCAAAGCTGTTTGCAGGAAGAAAAGAGCAGCCTGAAACTTCAGTGCATGAGAACAGGGGGAAAGAAACACACAAATGATCTCTTGAGATTCAGAAGTAAGGCTGTATACAGCCTGCTTGTGTATGGATGTATTTTCTATGTGTGGACATACTGTACATCAACCTACTTCCTGTTTTGGTGGCCATTTTGTTTGTTTACAAACACACTTTTTAAAACTGTTTTTAACCACTTTTAATGCGGCGAGGAGCGGCGAAATTGTGACAGAGGGTAATAGGAGATGTCCCCTAATGCACTGGTATGTTTACTTTTGTGCGATTTTAACAATACAGATTCTCTTTAAGCACAGTAGCAGCTGCCACTATTAGTAAGAGGCAGCGGGCGGGGATGACTCGCCTCTTCCATGTTCCATTGTGCGTTCCACTGTCGTCACTTCCTGCAATGCCGCACACTGTATTGGTGTAATTTGCCATTTTAAAACAGAAGGAAATCTGCAATAATTCAGCTATAAGTGAACATTTGTGGTTACTCACAATGCACTGCTACTAAATATGCAAATTACCCCTTTTCCCCCTTGGTAAGCCAAGCAAGCATCCAGAGCCGCTGGTGTATAGCAAGCATATAGCTTTAAACTTTACACAGTCATATCAAACCCACATGTGATACCCTGTTTCAGACTTTTGGTCCTCATCAGTACATGGCAGGGATTGATACGGCTGTATGAGATAGGGCTTGGACCAGAACAACAGAGTAACCAAGCAGCTCAGGGTGACCCAAACCACTCGGAATGTATAGGGGGATAAAAGGTACCAAAAAGACCACCTACTAAAAAAAGAAAAGCTTGGTGTAATTTGCCTTCCTAAAACAGAAGGAAATATGCAATAATTTAGCTATAAGTGAACATTTGTGGTTATTCATAATGCACTGCTACTAAATATGCAAATTATTCCTTTTCCCCCTTGGTAAGCCAAGCAAGCATCCAGAACCACTGTTGTATAGTAAGCCTATAGTTGTAAATTTTACACAGCCATATCAAACCCACATGTGACAGCCTGTTTCAGACTTTTGGTCCTCATCTGTACATAGCAAGGATTGATATGGCTGTATGAGATAGGGCTTGCACCAGTACAACAGAGTAACCAAGCAGCTCAGGGTGAACCAAACCATTCGGAATGTATAGATGCATAAAATGGACCAAAAAGACCTTCTGCTAAAAAAATCAAAGCTTGGTGTAATTTGCCTTCTTAACCTTCCTGGCGGTAAGCCCGAGCTGAGCTCGGGCTATGCCGGCGGAAGGCACCGCTCAGGCCCCGCTTGGCCGATTTGCATAATTTTTTTTGCTACACGCAGCTAGCACTTTGCTAGCTGCGTGTGCAATGCCATCGCCGCCGCTATCCGTCGTGCCGCAGCCACCCCCCAGACCCCGTGCGCTGCCTGGCCAATCAGTGCCAGGCAGCGCTGTGGGGTGGATCAGAGTCCCCTTTGACGTCATGACGTCGGTGACGTCATCCTGCCCGTCGCCATGGCGACGGGGGAAGCTCTCCAGGAGATCCCGCTCTTTAAACGATCTCCGATCGCTGGAAGCAATCGGAGGGGCTGGGGGGATGCTGCTTTGCTTCCCCCTGGCAGATTTTAATAAACCGCCAGGAGGATTAAAACAGAAGACAATCTGCAATAATTCAGCTATAAGTGAACATTTGTTATTAACCACAATGCACCGCTACTAAATATGCAAATTATTCATTTTCACCCTTGGTAAGTCAAGCAAGCCTATAGCTTTAAGTTTTACACAGTCATTTCAATCCCACATGTGACAGCCTATTCCAGATGTTTTGTTCTCATCAGTACATAGCAGGAATTGATATGGCTGAATGAGATAGGGCTTGGACCAGTACAACAGAGTAACCAAGCAGCTCAGGGTGATCCAAACTACTAAGAATGTATAGGAGGATAAAAGAGACCAAAAAGCCCTCCTACAAAAAAAAAAGCAAAGCTTGGTGTAATTTTCCTTCTTAAAACAGAAGCAAATCTGCAATAATTCAGCTATAAGTGAACATTTGTGGTCACCCACAATGCACTTCTACTGAATATGCAAATTATCCCTCTTTGCCCTTGGTTTGATATGGCACTGCTTCTTCTTCTTGCCTGGACCGGCCCCTTCTTCTTGCTTGGACCAGCCCTGGGGGCAGGGCGCTACTTCTTCTTCTTGCTTGAAGGATGAGGCACTTACTCTATTATATATATAGATATATATATACATATATATATATATATATATATATATATATATATATATATGTGTATATATATATATATATTTATGTATACATATGTATATACATAGTGAAAAAGATTGAGATAGATACACCAACATTGCAGCGGACACTGCATTTCTTTAAAAAAAAGACTTTTCTATCTAACGTACTTTGCCCGGTGAAATAAATGTGCAGAAACGAAGGATGCACAACTCCGTTATTCAGTGACACGCGGAGGATGGTGCGCTTTCACCACATATGACGAGCACGAGAGCCTACACATGCGCAGTTGGGAACGGCTCTCGTGCACGTCAGGACAAGGAGAGGGCGGACAACGATGACCCGGAGTCACATGGGCTCGGCGGCCATCTTCTAAAAAGAGAATATAAAGTTATTTTTGTAAGTAAAGTTATTTATTGGCCGCGGAGAGCGGCGAAATTTAAAGTGATAAAGAGAGGGCGCAATGGGGGGCATTATATGTTTATATGAATGAGCTCTGAAAACGCTACAGATCTTCTTTAAGGAGTTCTTGGGCCATACCAAACTTCTTTAGTTGGCGCAGGAAGAAGAGTCTCTGCTGGGCCTTCTTTTGGGTTGTGATGGTGTTCTTCTTCCAGCTCAGGTCGTCAGATATGGTTGTGCCTAGGAGTCGAACGCTGGAAACGATTTCAACTTCAGCCCCGTCAATGAGAATTGGGCGCGGGGTCGTCCTCTGCCTTCTGAAGTCAATGACCATCTCCACCGTTTTGGTGGTATTGAGCACCAGCTTGTTCGCTCTGCACCAGTGGCAGATTCTATCCACCTCGTCTCAGTAGGCCTGTTCATTTCCCTTGCTTACGAGGCCAATAATGGTGGTATCGTCGGCAAATTTGATGACCTTAACAGAGTTGTCCTTAGAGGTACAGTTGTTGGTGCAGAGCGAGAACAGGAAGGGTGACAAAACACATCCCTGAGGGGCTCCAGTGTTGGTAATACTTGGCCTGGACGAGATGTCGCCCAGCTTAACTACTTGGGACCTGTCTGTAAGGAAGTCCGTGATCCAGCGGCAGATGGATGGATGGACACCGAGTTCCTCTAGGTTGTCATGCAGTATACGAGGACAGATGGTGTTGAAAGCCGAACTGAAGTCCAGGAGGAGCATCCTGGCATATGAGTCCGGGCTGTCCAGGTGGCCGGTGATGTACTCCAGGCATATATTGATAGCGTCGTCGGTGGACCTATTGGACCTGTATGCAAATTGGGACAGATCCAGGCAGTGCAGTGTGGAGTTCTTAAGGAGGGATAGGATCACTTTCTCGAAGGTTTTCATAACAACAGAAGTGAGGGCCACAGGTCGAAAATTGTTAAGGTCTGAGACTCCTTGTTTTTTTGGAACAGGGATAATGGTGGACTTTTTAAAGCATGCAGGTACCTTGCCATCACTCAGGGACTTGGAGTATATGGAAGTGAGGATGGGGGCCAGCTGCCGTGAGCAGGTTTTCAGGCAGGCTGGGGACACCCCATCCGGTCCCGAGGCTTTCCTGAGGTTCAGCGAGGACAGGTGGCGCAGAACCTCTGCTTCGCACACTACTGGGGAGGGAGAGCTCGGGCTTGGAAAGAGGGCAGCGGGGGGGGGGGGGGGGCGGTACCCCTGACGGTCTGTCAGGTCCTCAAACCTGCAATAGAAGCTGCTCAGTTCCTCAACTAGCTCAGTGCTTGGTGTTGCATGAAGAGGGGGAGGCTTGAAGTTTGTGGCCGCCTTGAGCCCTCTCCAAACAGCCCGTGGGTCGTTTGAGCTTAGGTTCTTCCTCATCTTATCTGCATATTCCCTTTTAGCCACTCTCAGTTCTTTGTTGAGGGAGTTCCTTGCTGGCCTGAAGTCCTCTATGGAGCCAGACATATGTGCAGCCTCTTTTTGCTTCCACAGCTTACGTAACCTGTTGGAGTACCAGGGTTTATTGTTCGGATAGACCCTGAAGGACTTTGAGGGAATGCAGGTTTCCTCGCAGAATCTTATGTAGGAAGTGACAGTGTCAGCCCATTCATCCAGGTTAGGTGATTCCAGAGCCCTCCAGTCTGTGTTGTCGAAACAGGACTGAAGTTGTTCTTTTGCCTCGTTTGACCACACTTTTGCAGATTTGAGAACTGGTTTTGCCGCTTCCAGACGTCTTCTATAGGTCGGAATCAGGTGGATGAGGTTGTGGTCGTATGAACCCAGTGTTGCCCATGAGATTACTTTGTAGGGGTCTTTCAGGATCGTGTAACAGTGATCCAGTGTGCTGTCATTCCTGGTGAGGCAGGTAACGTGCTGATGGTAGCGTGGCAGCTCCTGGCGGAGGTTGGCTTTGTTGAAGTCGCCCATCACAATAGACAAAGAGTCTGGTAGGGTCGTCTCCCACTGTGTGATGATATCATTCAGATCCCGTTCGGCCAGCTTGACATCCGCATCAGGCGGGATGTAAACCCCCATAAGGACGTAGGATGAGAACTCTCTGGGTGAGTAGACAAGCCTACAGTTGAGAAGTAGGAGCTCCAGGTCAGGGGTACACTTCCTGGTTAGAAGCGACGTGTTCGGACACCATGAGGAGTTGATGTAAAGGCAGACCCCCCACCTTTCCTTTTGCCTGAGAGAGAGAGGTCGCGGTCCGCCCGGATTAGGTTGAAACCCGAGAGGGATAGGGCATTGTCTGGAATATCCTCATGCAGCCAAGTCTCTGTGAAGCAGAGTACAGGGGTGTTGCTACCGATCTCCCGCTTGTCATTGAGGAGACGGAGTTCGTCCAGTTTATTTGTCAGGGAGCGGAAATTCCCTAGGAGAGCCGAGGGGATGGCTGATCTCAGGCCCTTTTTCCTCAGCCTAACTTGTGCACCCGCCCGACAGCCCCGTCGTCGCTGGACCCCCCGGGCCCCTGGGCGAGACCTGGTAATTTGCTGGATGTGACTCCACACTGAGTTAAATAGGTGCCCGTCCTCTGGCTGGGGAGCCCTGCAGTATTCCCACTGGATGAGTTGCCCCCTTGAATATGCGATCCGAGGGGTTAACGATGGCGTGGGGGTACCCGTGATTGTGGTCATGGTGATGGGCCTGGGAGCATACAGCAGCATAGAAAGGCACCTCCACGACAAACAAGCATAGAAAGGCAAGCACCTAGTTCATGGCAGAGCAGCTCAGGCAGTACAGCAACAGGATAGCCTCAAGCAGAGCAGTGGCTGATAGGTTGGCACACTGGGCAGTCCTGCAGAGCAACTGGGGCAAGTAACCCAGGAGCAGCAGGGCCCAGCGGCAGGTAGCACCAGCAGCAGCAGGGCAGAGTGGCTGGGTATGGTAATCGTGGGGCGTGTGGAGGAGCGGTTCGTACCTTTTATCGCAGATTACTGCGGCTGGAGGAGGCTGAAGAGAAAGGAAAAGCCTGCTGGAGAGTGTTGGGAACAGGCAGGGCCCTCGAGGTCGTTCGCTGCAGACTGTGGGTGGCCCGCCCGGGTCTTAGACAGGAGCGCTGGGTGAGGCACTGGTGGCCGGCAGGACCTGCCGAGGTCAGTCACTGGAGCCTGTGGGAACCAGCCTGGGTCCATGGCAGGAGCGCTGGAGAAAGTCTCTGGGTTCCGTTGAGGCAGCCGACCCGTGGGAGTAGCTGGGAATCCGCTGGAGGCAGGCTGAGATCAGGTGAGGGTTGGAGCAGTGGCGTCAGTGGAGTCAGGAGCTGGTCCGGAGCAAGGAGCCGTGGGATTGGTGCTGCGGTTCTGGCGTGTCTGGGTTCCCCGAACATGTGCTCATCTGTTGCCAGCGCTTGGGAGCCGGATGTCACCGCCGGGTTGCAGGAGCGGTGTTGTTGCTGAGAGCTGCCCGGAGTTTTTGGCCGCTCCAGCTTGCCAGACTCTCCACGTGGGTGGCTGTGTTGGTCCACGGTCTGCTGCGTTGCTGCTATACTAGCTAAACTAAGCACTAGTGAGTAACTAATCTAACCTAGCTAATACATAGGTAACAAACAAAAAAAAAGTGATAAAAAGTAACAAAAATAGGAAAACTTTGCGGAGCCTTTGTGCTTCGGCAGCCGACCTCAGGCGCCATCTTGCATCAGCATTAAAGTTTTATACATACCTGGGGCTTCATCCAGCACCCTTCAGGCTTATCAATTCCTCGCTGTCCTTCTCCGACACCTGAATTTTCTTCTATGGGTCCAGGTACTTGAGCTAGTCGGGCCACCGCCGGGAGCGTACCACACCTGTGCAGCACTATTGCGCAGGTGCAGAATGCTCCTGGTTGTGGGAGTAGCACACGGCCAAACTGCGCTGACTGGCTGAATTACTGGGACCCATAGCAAACATTCCAGGTGGCGGAGGAGGAAAGCAAAGGACTGGATTAGCCTGAAGGGGGCTGGAGGAAGCCCCAAGTATGTATAAAACTTTTCTTTTCATCCGTCTCAGGTACCCTTTAATTAGTAGTCAAACCAAATTTTAGCAACATATCAAATTATTTGATTTAATGAGCAAAGGGAGTGCATACATTTGCATAAACCAGCATCTAGGGCTGAACAATTTTCGGTTTTAAACCGAAAATCGTGATCAAGGTTAAGACGATCTTGAGATCGTCAGAGCTTCAGTTTTGCTGCGGTTTTCTCTGCCGCTGGTACATGCTCTGCGTATGTAAATAAAACAGAGATATTCCCCTGTATATGCTGGAGAGGAGGCCATTGAGGGGTTAATAAATTGGACCATGCCCCCTCCCTTTCCGGGTGACAGCCAGGCTGGTGAATGGGGCAGATATGGGAAGTACGGCTGGTCCCACCCCCTATCTCGGAAGATAAAAAGAGCTGGCGACGCGCTGCCTGGGAGAGCCATTAACACAGTAATTAACTAACACTTCTGTCGGCGCTCTCTACCTGGCGGGGGACAGTCTGCGACAACTACTATTACTGCGATCCCCTCTGCCTGTCCCGTGTGTGCTGCTGCCTGGGGGGTGACAGTGACTGACACTGAAAACATCACCTCACTGCAGCTGCTGGCTGGACATCTAGCAATCACACAACTATTTCACTCATCTCCCCTGAGCACTGATAGGTTACATGGGGAGTCACTGCTGTCATGTCACACAGTACTGAGCAGTGTATAGATTGGAAGTCAGCTAGATATATGTAGAGGTAGGGGAATAAGATTATATATATATGATTAAATATTCCCCTACCTCTACATATGTCTATCTGACTTCCTATCTTTACACTGTTCAGTAGTGACTCCCCATGTAACTTATCAGTGCTCAGGGGAGAGGAGTGTAATAGTTGTGTGAAGAAGCCAGTGGTTGGGTGATTGGTAGAAGCTGTCCAGCCAGCAGCAGCGAGGTGACATTTCAGTGTCAGTCACTGTCACCCCCCCAGCCAGCAGCACACACGCGACAGGCAGAAAGGGGACTGCAGTAATAGTAGAGAGTGACTGGATGGTCAGAGCGACCCATCGTTGTGTAGCAAAAATCATGTACAGAAACGAAATCGCAATTTCTGTCAAAAATTGTGCAATTCAATCTTTTCCTAAAATCGTTCAGGTCTACCAGCATCAGCGCAGAATTATTTCCATCTCATTGACCATCGCTATTCGTGACACAGCTACACATCAGGCTTTATTCTTACAGCATAGATGTTATTTAGTATATATAAGAGACTCCTGTGTACAGATCATATATACAGTACAGTCACAATCAGATATATATATATCTGACTTTAAAAATACGGGGACTGCTTTATTGAAGCAGCACAAGCAACTGTTTTTTGATTGGTTTATTTCATTTTTGTGGGCTAAGCAGAGCTATTATTTTATATATAACTTATTTATGATGACTATTATCTGAGAAATAGAAAATGTTATCATATTTTAATTACAGTTTAAATTCATAAGGAGTCGGAGTCGGTGCATTTTGTCCCTGATAGAGATGTCGCGAACCTCCGATTTTAGGTTCGCGAACCCTGTTCGCAAACCTTTGCGGAAGGTTCGGTTTGCGAAAAAGTTCGCAAACCGCAATAGACTTCAATGGGGATGCGAACTTTCAAAAATAGAAAACATTATGCTGGCCACAAAAGTGATGGAAAAGATGTTTCAAGGGATCTAACACCTGGAGGGGGGCATGGCGGAGTGGGACACATGGCCAAAGTCCCGGGGGAAAATCTGGATGTGACGCAAAGCAGCGTTTTAAGGGCAGAAATCACTTGAATGCTAAATTGCAGGCCTAAAGTGCTTTAAAACATCTTGCATGTGTATACATCAATCAGGGAGTGTAATTAGAGTTCTGCTTCACACTGACGCACCAAACTCACTGTGTAATGCACCGCCAACAGCTGTTTGTGTAGTGACAGCCATGCTGGACTGGTGCGCACCGTGGCGAGAGTGTAGGCCGTGGCGGTTTTCAAGCCCATATGGTCGCCGGGCTGTGGTAGCTCAATGATAGAACAACAGTGACTGTCGAGCTGATTAAATTTGGTCTGACCACAATGAAGCAACAACCTTATTATCTTTTGTGTCCCACCCCCACCCGAGACACTCAAATAGCCGGCGGTCATTGCTTCATTGTGATACGCAAGCCCTGTGACAATCCAGCCCCGCGATCCCGTCGAGATCTGCTCCCGTTAGCGTACGCAGGAAGTACGGGCGCAGACGGACAACGAGACCGGTTGCTGGATCGTCAGAGGGAAGAAAGAAAAGGCGACAGAGCGTGCCAATCCCGTCTAATCTGCTCCCGTTAGCGTACGCAGGAAGTACGGTGAACAGACTGATCATAAAGATTGGTCGTGCAGCTGCCGACAATATGTAATGGGACAAACATCCACCAATCCCGTATTACTAGGCCACTGTTGCCATGCAGGTCTCATGCACTAGAGACTGCTGGAGGCAAATTCACTGTGTGCGTAGTAAACGGTTAAGATTGGTTGGAGGTGCCCATACATGTACAATTCTGATTGTCTATACAATCTGTAAACTAAAAATATCGATTTCGCGCTGGAAATCGGGTAAATACACTGCCACCACTCTCTCAGTTCAGGGAGGAAAGAGACTCCCGCAGTCACAATACGGTAGCCAGTCCAATCACGTTCAACACGCTCCAATCACCGTTCGGGGAATAGTCACTTCCGACGGCTTAAAGACTGTGAGCAATGTGACGTTAAAGAAAGGTTACTGGGTCCCTATATGCTGCAATCTCGAATTGTGTTTACAATTGAGAAACGAAAGTTATCGATTTCGCACAGGAAATCTTGTACTAGCTAATCCTAGAAGGAAGAAACGGTTATTTACAACCTAGCTAGCAAATCAACAATTTATAAGCAAATCATAAAACAATGCGGTAGTATGACTGACTCTTCAGAGGGCAGATTCGTTATAGCAGCAATCAGATGACCAGAAAAGGCACACGACTGAACGATAAAAAATCGTTCGTTTTTTTCTAAACTACATACACACAGCTTATTTTAGAACAGATTGATTGACAGAGAGAAGAGAGGAAAAGAGAACAGAATGTCCGATTATATAGTTCAAATACCGTTATTGGTAGTCCATGTGGCAATCGCAAGTCTTTGGCGAAAGTCCCAAAATGGCGGTTGCCATGCGGCCAACAGGCCTTTGTTAGAAATAGTTCAAAGATGGAGGTTTTGGCCCGTGTCCTTGCGGGCTGCCAGGATGTTACTAGGCATTAGATTGAAGGTAAAGGACTCAGAGCTTTCTGGGCTCTCTCTGGTTATAGCCCCCACTCCAGCAAGGAGGGGTTAGGGGGCGTGGATCACACACTTCTTTGCAGCAGGAGGTCTCTGCCCCTCTCATAGAAACAAGAATTTACCTGAATCATGATAACACCTATCATGATTCAGGTAAATTCTTGTTTCTACAAGAATCATCTACAAACCGTACAAGTTATGTTAAATCTAATAACATTTTTAGGTTTGTCAGAATTTATCAAGAACGTTGATACCAAACTTGGGGGGTTTAGAGTGAACGGTGACCCCAAAATGCATATCTCTGCTTTGGCAGGGCTTACCTTTAATTCGAGAACATCCAATCGTGTGGTTTGTTCCGAATTTCATAATTAGCGGGTTCTAAAGGCCGTTGCCTATTTGGAAAGTCATCTTTATGACAAAAGATGGATTTCATATTTGTGAGGTCACAGATAGGTTTCCTAACTGGTCATTGAGCAAGCAAGCTGTAGTCTCTAAGTGGCTTCTGCAGGATGTTAGCAGGACCTCCTGTGGCTGCTCTTTTCATGTACGGAGCTGAGGAGCCACCAAGTCGGGGTTAGGGCAGTGGAGGTGTGAGATTTCCCTCTTTCTGCCTGGTTGGGGGTCCCTGAATGCCCAGGACCCTTTGTCACACGGAGGTGCGAAAAAACTAGGTAATAAGAGTCAGCATTTGCTACATTTGACCAGGGAGAGGAACTGTTAACCCCTGGCTTCCCTGATTTTCTTATAAACCAAACCTTTCCCTATCTGTCACTTTGTAATAGTGGCGACAGGGAATATTTTATAAGGCTCTAACTACTTTTTTAGGACGAATAAACGTTGATTCGTCACACCTCCTCCTTTTAAGAGATTCCCTGGGGGAGGAGTCAACAAGACTCTGAGTAAACCAATCCACTGTCTGATGGGTCTGGTACGCCACATTCGGAAAGGCTGGGTTGCGCCTGACCTCGGGGGGTTGCCTTTTACCCATTGCATCGGTCAGTGGGTTAGTCAGGAGGCTACAGGGCTTAGCAAACGTCCTGTAGTATCCCGCTGTTCCCAGAGAGGCCTGTACCTCTGTCATGACAATCTGATCTGCATCTGGTTCAACGGTCAGATTGTCAGCTGACAGCTGCCCTAGTACCAGGGACGAGTGATCGCAGTGTTGCTCCCATGTCGGGCAGAACACACGGATTTCATCCGGGTACGTGACTGTACAACCGTGCTTGCCCTTCAACAGGTCGTTTCAGGCCTGTTGGAAGGTGGCTGGGGCATTCCTCCTACCAAAAGACATCCGCATCGAGGCGTTTAAGTCCAAGGGCAGGGTGAATGTGGATTCCAGGCGCGCCTCAGGCACGGTTGGAATCTGCGAGTATCCGAAGCTCCGATCCATGATCGTTAGGTAGTTGGCGGATGCCAGCCAATCCAACAGATCACCGAGAGGAGTCATGGGACACGCAACGGTTATTGGGATGTCGTCCGGCATCCTATAGGCCTCACAGAACCTGGTGGTCTGTAAGCTAAAGGATTTGCAGAGGACAGCCATCTGTAACATCTCCTCATACTTCATCTTTACTTTTGCTTGCACCTCCGGAGAGGTGCTGTAGGGGATCTGCCATAAGGGCTTGTGAGTCCCCGGGTCCCTTCTGTGAACTGCTGTATCCTGCCCAGGGTTGCTGCGAAGATTTTGCTGTGGGGGCGCAGTGCGCTTCAGCGAGGCCTTCTGGGAGTACGAGAGGTGGGGGGTGACTTTAACATCATCCGCCAATCCTCGTGTGGGAGCTATCAAGCCTGACAGGGGACCTGTGTCTTCCTGTTCTAATTGGCCATACTCTCCTAGAACTAACTGCGTTCTGTCGGACTGGGCTTCTAACACATCCACATGGACCGTGCTTTCACCTGGGGTGTCCGTTACATGGGGAATGGGTTCACTGGAGTAGTTACCATTCTCCCTGTACACCTGTAGTGGAGCTTCCGCTGCTGGTGGCTTAGTGGGCTGGCCACTAAGTACACGCAGGTCGGAGTCGCTCTGTAGTATCCTCACGGATGTGGGACTACAAATCTCAGCCAGCTGCCTAGGGCGATCTGAGGTCAGCTGCTGAAAAGCAAACCCTCTGGGGTCAGAGCTGACAGGAATGCCTGCGGGCTCTGAGCTCAGGTTACCAACAGTACTGTGTGTGTCTGTCTGCACATGTATACCACAATAAACATCACCTTTTGGGTAAATCAAAATCACGTCAATATTGACATTGGTCTGGGGGTCAGAGATATCAGGGGAAGTCGAGACTCCTCCAGATAGTCCTGAGTCCGTACTACCGGTGACACTGAAAACGTCATCCAGCGTACTCTCACAAACATGCACAACATTATCAAAAGCATTTGCATAACATGACATGTCATTTTTAGCATGAGTGTAACCCACCTGAAAGTCAGAACTGTCAGAGGGAATCCCTGCTTTCAGCTCTGAGTTCGTGCGACTGGCCATAGGGCATGTAATGGCCAAAGAATGTACAGCGTTTCTATCACAATTATCACTGACACATGCATTTTCATTAGTAATAACAGGTGCAGAAAGAGATAAAAGACAGTCAGTTGCTGGTACATGTAAATCTGGGGGTACCTCCCGCCCAGCGGCGTTAGGTACAGTAGCAATAGCAGGTAAGGGGTTGACATCTCCCTGGTTTCCCAAAGGCTTGTACAGTACCTGGTGGTCAGGGAGTCCTGCTGGGAACTCCTGCATATCAGCAGAATATTCCGAAGGGCACACAAGCGTGCCTAGATCAGTGCCAAGCACAGGAGGAGAGGGAAACTCAGCAACAGCCCACTCTGGAAAACCCACCCCCCATTCGGCCTTCTCGGGACCTGGGATAACAGGGTTGTGGTGGTTGGGCCTGACTTCAGTCAGGGTGAGGAGCTTTTGTGGGAGAATATCTTCCTCTGTGGCAAGGTCGGAACAGACCAAGGAAACATCTGCTTCTGGAGCACTGGAGCAAAAGATGATCTGGTCGTCCACTGGAGCACTGTGACGATTTCCGGAACCGTAGAGCATCTCTGACATGCTGACAGGCAGTGCAGAGGGTGGTGCAGGTGACGGATCAGGGTTGCTAGCCATCTTCGGGCTAGGGACGGTCGTTCTATTCCTCTTGGGACAGAAGAACTGTATGTGGCCTGTCTGGCCACAAAGACTGCACGTGTGAATTGCAGGTGTGTCAGACTGGGATGCAGCAATAGCAGCAGCTGCAGGTCTCAGTGGCACAATGCTCACCGGACCAGGAGGAGTGAATGCAGTAGGCTTACCTCCTTCCAAGTCCTGGGACAGTGTTCTGTGACTGTCCAGCACCAGAGTTCTCTGGCTGTCAGGTACAGGAACCTGATGGTACGCCCTCTCAGAGGTGCATACAGGAAAGTCTCGTTCCGTGCCCTCTTCCATGGCAGGAAGTTTTGCTGTGGGGGTCACGGGTAGAGGTTCGCATCTCTCCACCAAAACACATAGTGAAGAGTGCTGATTCGATTGGGTTAGCTGGGCCAACTCCAATTCACGCTGGAGCCGTAGCTCTTTGTCCTAGAGATCCCACTGGCGCAGTCGCTCTTGGTGCTCTGCTTCACGCTGGAGCATCCTTGCTCGGAACTCCTGGTATATGCGCAGATCCTCGCCCATCAGGTTTGCCAACCACTCCGGGGGTATCAGGACTGCAGGGAATAGAGGCAGTAAGCAAGGTGGCGACAAGGATTCCATCTCTGGAGTAATGCCACCAGCTCAGCCTTGTTTGTGCTGCAAGCAGCAATGCCGTGCGATTTGCAGAGGGCTTGCAAGTCAGGAACTGACCAATTCTGGTGATCCTGAACTGAATCAGACATTCAGAAGAGATGAGTACAAGAAAGAGTAGGATATAGCAAAGAAAAAGTTAGGAAAGGTAGACCAATCTATTCGCTATCAATGTGTACCGTTTTGTGCCCAGAACTTCGGTTCTGCAAGACAGGATACTTAGCGACCACTGTCTTATTGTTCTGGTTGCAAAGACTGAGTTTGTCAGATCTTTGCGCTCTGATTTCCCAAAAGCTGGCTATGCCTGGTTTTGGGGTGTGCTATCACCACCACTGCCAACCAATGTGACAATCCAGCCCCGCGATCCCGTCGAGATCTGCTCCCGTTAGCGTACGCAGGAAGTACGGGCGCAGACGGACAACGAGACCGGTTGCTGGATCGTCAGAGGGAAGAAAGAAAAGGCGACAGAGCGTGCCAATCCCGTCTAATCTGCTCCCGTTAGCGTACGCAGGAAGTACGGTGAACAGACTGATCATAAAGATTGGTCGCGCAGCTGCCGACAATATGTAATGGGACAAACATCCACCAATCCCGTATTACTAGGCCACTGTTGCCATGCAGGTCTCATGCACTAGAGACTGCTGGAGGCAAATTCCCTGTGTGCGTAGTAAACGGTTAAGATCGGTTGGAGGTGCCCATACATGTACAATTCTGATTGTCTATACAATCTGTAAACTAAAAATATCGATTTCGCGCTGGAAATCGGGTAAATACACTGCCACCACTCTCTCAGTTCAGGGAGGAAAGAGACTCCCGCAGTCACAATACGGTAGCCAATCCAATCACGTTCAACACGCTCCAATCACCGTTCGGGGAATAGTTACTTCCGACGGCTTAAAGACTGTGAGCAATGTGACGTTAAAGAAAGGTTACTGGGCCCCTATATGCTGCAATCTCGAATTGTGTTTACAATTGAGAAACAAAAGTTATCGATTTCGCACAGGAAATCTGGTACTAGCTAATCCTAGAAGGAAGAAACGGTTATTTACAACCTAGCTAGCAAATCAACAATTTATAAGCAAATCATAAAACAATGCGGTAGTATGACTGACTCTTCAGAGGGCAGATTCGTTATAGCAGCAATCAGATGACCAGAAAAGGCACACGACTGAACGATAAAAAATCGTTAGTTTTTTTCTGAACTACATACACACAGCTTATTTTAGAACAGATTGATTGACAGAGAGAAGAGAGGAAAAGAGAACAGAATGTCCGATTATATAGTTCAAATACCGTTATTGGTAGTCCATGCGGCAATTGCAAGTCTTTGGCGAAAGTCCCAAAATGGCGGTTGCCATGCGGCCAACAGGCCTTTGTTAGAAATAGTTCAAAGATGGAGGTTTTGGCCCGTGTCCTTGCGGGCTGCCAGGATGTTACTAGGCATCAGATTGAAGGTAAAGGACTCGGAGCTTTCTGGGCTCTCTCTGGTTATAGCCCCCACTCCAGCAAGGAGGGGTTAGGGGGCGTGGATCACACACTTCTTTGCAGCAGGAGGTCTCAGCCCCTCTCATAGAAACAAGAATTTACCTGAATCATGATAGGTGTGCTCATCTACAAACCGTACAAGTTATGTTAAATCTAATAACATTTTTAGGTTTGTCAGAATTTATCAAGAACGTTGATACCAAACTTGGGGGGTTTAGAGTGAACGGTGACCCCAAAATGCATATCTCTGCTTTGGCAGGGCTTACCTTTAATTCGAGAACATCCAATCGTGTGGTTTGTTCCGAATTTCATAATTAGCGGGTTCTAAAGGCCGTTGCCTATTTGGAAAGTCATCTTTATGACAAAAGATGGATTTCATATTTGTGAGGTCACAGATAGGTTTCCTAACTGGTCATTGAGCAAGCAAGCTGTGGTCTCTGAAGTGGCTTCTGCAGGATGTTAGCAGGACCTCCTGTGGCTGCTCTTTTCATGTACGGAGCTGAGGAGCCACCAAGTCAGGGTTAGGGCAGTGGAGGTGTGAGATTTCCCTCTTTCTGCCTGGTTGGGGGTCCCTGAATGCCCAGGACCCTTTGTCACACGGAGGTGCGAAAAAACTAGGTAATAAGAGTCAGCATTTGCTACATTTGACCAGGGAGAGGAACTGTTAACCCCTGGCTTCCCTGATTTTCTTATAAACCAAGCCTTTCTCTATCTGTCACTTTGTAATAGTGGCGACAGGGAATATTTTATAAGGCTCTAACTACTTTTTTAGGACGAATAAACTTTGATTCGTCACAAGCCTCTTCACCGCGGCAAGGTAATGATCACGAAGGGGGATGGGCACATGTACATGCCTTTTGTTTTTTTGTTGCAGCCGCCCGCAGTGCAGCCAGAAAAATTAGGCAGGCATGTACACGCTCCAGAAAAATTAGTGTAGCGGCCGCTGCTAGCAGCGGCCTTAAAAATTCAGGAATCCGCCTAGAGTCCTGGACCCTGTTGGTGGTGGCAGAGAAGGCAAGCGGCCTGCAGGCAGAGATGCTGTGTGTGGGGACTGACTTAGTCTTCCGTCGTGCAGTAGCCCTCCGTGATCCATTCCTCATTCATTTTGGTAAAGGTCAGGTACTGAACACTGTCGTGACTTAGGCGACTTCTCTTCTCAGTGACAATGCCTCCAGCTGCACTGAAGGTCCTTTCTGACAGGACGCTTGCGGCAAGGCAAGAGAGAAGTTGTATGGCAAATTGGGACAGCTCTGGCCACAGGTCAAACCTGCCCAACCAGTAGTCCAAGGGTTCATCGTCGCTGCTTGCAGTGTCTACATCCACACTCAAGGCCAAGTAGTCAGCTACCTGCCGGTCCAGGCGTTGGTGGAGGGTGGATCCGGAAGGACTATGTCGAGGAGTTGGACTAAAGAATGTCCGCATGTCCGACATCACCCTGAGATCGCTGGAGCGTCCTGTCCTTGCCTGCGTGGACTTTGGAGGAGGAGGGTTACTGCCAGTGGTACCTTGATTGCGTTGTGCAGCCACATCACCCTTAAACGCATTGTAAAGCATCATCGACATCTTGTTCTGCAAGTGCTGCATCCTTTCCGCCTTGTGTTGAGTTGGTAACAGGTCCGCCACTTTGTGCCTGTACCGAGGGTCTAGTAGCGTGGCCACCCAGTACAGGTCATTCGCCTTGAGTTTTTTGATACGGGGGTTCCTTAACAGGCTGGACAACATGAAAGAGGACATCTGCACAAAGCTGGATGCAGACGTACTCTCCATCTCCTCTTGCTCTTCCTCAGTGACGGGACGTAACTCCTCTTGCTCCCCCCAGCCACGAACAATACCACGGGAACGTGGAGCAGCAGAAGCCCCCTGTGACGGCTGCCGTGGTTGTTCTTCTTCCGCCACCTCTTCCTCCTCCACAGAAACACCTTCCTCATCATTATCATCAGAGTCTGACTCCTCTCCTTCCCCACACGACTCCTCTTCTTCCTCCTCCCCCCTGTGTGCTGCCGCAGGTGTTGTGGAAACATCGGGTTCGGATGTAAATCGCTCCCACGACTCCTGCTGCTGTAACTGTTCTCGTTCACGCTCCTCTACAGCTGTATCCACCACTCTACGCATGGCACGCTCCAGGAAGTAGGCGTAGGGGATCAAGTCGCTGATGGTGCCCTCAGCGTGACTCACCAGTTTGGTCACCTCCTCAAAGGGCTCCATGACATTGCATGCATTTCGCATCAGTGTCCAGTTGTTGGGCCACAACATCCCCATCCTCCCAGATTGTGTCCTTGTACTGTAATGATACAGGTACTGGGTGACGGCTTTCTCCTGGTCTAGCAGGCGAGAGAACATCAGCAGGGTGGAATTCCAGCGAGTCGGGCTATTGCAAATCTGGCGTCTCACCGGAAAGTTGTTTCTACGCTGAATGTCCGCAAAGCGTGCCATGGCCGTGTAAGAGCGCCTGAAATGCCCACACAACTTCCTGGCCTGCTTCAGGACACCCTCTAAGCCTGGGTACTTGGGCACAAATCTTTGCACGACCAGATTCAGCACATGTGCCATGCAGGGTACGTGTGTCAGCTTTCCCAAATTCAACGCAGAAATTAGATTGCTGCCGTTGTCACACACCACGTTGCCGATCTCAAGCTTGTGCGGGGTCAGCCATTGCTCCACCTGTTTGTTAAGAGCAGCCAGGAGAGCTGCTCCAGTGTGACTTTCCGCTTTCAGGCAAGACATGTCTAACACTGCGTGACACCGTCGTACCTGGCATGCAGCATAGGCCCTGGGGTGCGGGGGCTGTGTAGCTGGAGAGGAGATCGCTGCACCAGCCAAGGAGGAGGAGGAGGAGGAGGATGACGACAGCGAAGAGGTGGTAGCAGGCGAAGAGGAGGTGGCTGGAGTCCTGCCTGCAAGCCGTGGAGGTGTGACAAGTCGGTCCGCTGCGCAGCCACGTACTCCCTGCTTGCTGCCATCGGTCACCAGGTTGACCCAATGGGCTGTGTACATAATGTAGCGGCCTTGCCCGTGCTTGGCAGACCAGGCATCCGTGGTCAGGTGGACCCTTGACCCAACACTCTTCGCAATAGATGACACCACTTGCCTTTCAACTGCATGGTACAGTTTGGGTATGTCCTTTTGTGAAAAATAATTGCGGCCTGGTATCTTCCACTGCGGTGTACCAATGGCCACAAACTTACGGAAAGCCTCCGACTCCACCAGCTTGTATGGTAATAGCTGGCGAGATAATAGTTACGCCACGCCAGCTGTCAGACGCCGGGCAAGAGGGTGACTGGCAGACATTTGCTTCTTGCGCTCACATACTTCCTTCACGGACAGCAGGAGAAGGAACCGCTCAAGTGAAGAGGCGGTGTGGAGGAGGGTGGCTGTGAAGGTGCAAGGGAGAAAGCGGATGAAGACGATGCACCTGAAGCAGGAAGAGGAGAAGGAGGGTGCCTTGTCTTTTGAGGGGTGCTGCTTTTCCTCAGGTGTTCTTGCCATAGCTGTTTGTGCCTTTTCTCCAGGTGCCTTCGTAAGGCACTTGTCCCTACATGAGAGTTGGCCTTTCCACGGCTCAATTTTTGCTGGCAGAGAGAACAGGTGGCTTTGCTCCGATCTGAGACACACATGTTAAAAAATGTCCAAACCGCTGAGCCCCCCTGGAGTGATGGCGCTACGGTGGCATCAGCAGCTGACGTTGAAGGGCATGTTGGCTGGCTGGCCGGCCATAGCTGGCGATACATGGCGCCGGACACTGCCCCCAGTTGTTTCTGAGGATGAGCTCCCTCTGCTTCTATCATGGAGTCGTCTCCTCCTACTCCTCTCTGACTCCCCCTCTGAACTGTCTTCCTGGTCATCTCCTCTACTGGGAACATATGTGGCATCCGTATAATCGTCATCATAATCCTCCTGCCCAGCTTCTCTTTCCTCAGACACCTTCTCAACTGCACCAACTTCAGGTGGTTCATCATCCCCCTCCTCACACATTACGTCCATACTATCACCACCTAACTCAGATGTATGAGGTGGTGTACCTGCGCCGCCTTGTTGTTGCAGTAATGACTGGGAATCAGTGATTTCACCACCACCAAATAACTCCTGCGAAGTGTCAAATGCAGCAGATGTGGTGCTTGTTGTAGCGCTGGTGGCTGCGGGAGATGAGGTGTTCTGTGTTAAATACTCAAGAACGTCCTCACAATTTTGGGAAGTGATGGCACGTGCCTTCTTCTGAGCACTGTATTTTGGGCCAGGTCCGCACGAAATCACAGCAACACAACCTCGCACAGACCTGCCAGTGCCTGGTGGCCTTCCTCTGGGTCTGCCTCTACCTCTGCCTCTACCTGGTTTGTCTATTTTGTCCATCTCGGGGGGATGCTAGGTATATGCAGTGAGCTGGGTTCACTCAACACAACAGGTAGTTATATGCAGTGAGGTGGGTTCACTGAACAGTAAAGGTAGTTAGATGCAGTGAGGTGGGTTCACTGAACAATAAAGGCACTTAGATGCAGTGAGGTGGGTTCACTCAACACAACAGGTAGTTAGATGCAGTGAGCTGGGTTCACTGAACAGTAAAGGTACTTAGATGCAGTGAGGTGGGTTCACTCAACACAACAGGTAGTTAGATGCAGTGAGCTGGGTTCACTGAACAGTAAAGGTACTTAGATGCAGTGAGGTGGGTTCACTCAACACAACAGGTAGTTAGATGCAGTGAGCTGGGTTCACTGAACAGTAAAGGTACTTAGATGCAGTGAGGTGGGTTCACTCAACACAACAGGTAGTTAGATGCAGTGAGCTGGGTTCACTGAACAGTAAAGGTACTTAGATGCAGTGAGGTGGGTTCACTCAACACAACAGGTAGTTAGATGCAGTGAGCTGGGTTCATTGAACAATAAAGGTAGTTATATGCAGTGAGGTGGGTTCACTCAAAACAACAGGTAGTTAGATGCAGTGAGCTGGGTTCACTGAACAGTAAAGGTACTTAGATGCAGTGAGGAGGGTTCACTCAACACAACAGGTAGTTAGATGCAGTGAGCTGGGTTCACTGAACAATAAAGGAAGTTATATGCAGTGAGGTGGGTTCACTCAACACAACAGGTAGTTAGATGCAGTGAGCTGGGTTCACTGAACAGTAAAGGTACTTAGATGCAGTGAGGTGGGTTCACTCAACACAACAGGTAGTTAGATGCAGTGAGGTGGGTTCACTGAACAGTAAAGGTACTTAGATGCAGTGAGGTGGGTTCACTCAACACAACAGGTAGTTAGATGCAGTGAGCTGGGTTCACTGAACAATAAAGGTAGTTATATGCAGTGAGGTGGGTTCACTCAACACAACAGGTAGTTAGATGCAGTGAGCTGGGTTCACTGAACAGTAAAGGTACTTAGATGCAGTGAGGTGGGTTCAGTCAACACAACAGGTAGTTAGATGCAGTGAGGTGGCCAGGTGGGTTCACTCAACACAACAGGTTGTTAGGTGCAGTGAGCTGGGTTCACTGAACAGTAAAGGTACTTAGATGCAGTGAGGTGGGTTCACTCAACACAACAGGTAGTTAGATGCAGTGAGCTGGGTTCACTCAACACAAAGCTAGGTATATGCAGTGATGAGGTGGGTTAAGTAAACACAAGAGGTACTTGGTATATGCAGTACTGGGTAGTACAATGTGCAGCTCCCTGTCACACACACAGGTAGTCACTGAATGTGCTGGGCTGCTGGCAGTGGCACACACACTATGAATTAGCAAGGCTGTGCATGCAACAAAAGTGTCAGTTTGACACAGAGAAAAAAAAAAGTACAGGATTAGCTCTGAAAAGAGCTGTTGAGGGGTGCTTTAAAAGCAATAATAATCAGCCAGGAGCAAGCTAAGCAGCCAAGAACCTAACTAATCTGTCCCTAGGAGAACAAGTCTGCAGCAGCTGTCCCTGGTCTGTCTCTAGCAGGCACACGAGTGAGGCTAATGGCCACCGGAGCCTGCCTTATATAAGGGGGGGTGGGGCTCCAGGGCTTAGTGTAGCCTGAATGGCTACAATGTGCCTGCTGACTGTGATGGAGAAGGTCAAAGTTGACCCTCATAGTGCATTATGGGGCGAATCGAACTTTCGCAAAAGTTCGCCTGGTGCAGGCGAATGCGAACCACCAAAGTTCGCCTGGAACCGTTCGCCGGCGAACCATTCGCTACATCTCTAGTCCCCGACTTCAGGTACCCAAAAATTGCTCCGACTCCGCAGCTCTGCAAGTAATCCATGTAGGTAGCCAGATTAGCCCCAGTATAGGTATCCCCACTGTATAGGTGGTGGTGTTTTTTGTTTTTTTTTATTGTTTTTCTAACAAAAAAGTCAAACTTTAACACTTAACAGTCATTTGACAGTGCAGAGTAATACATAGAATTTTAAAAAGGCATATCAATAAAAATGGGCAAACATACAGAGAAAGTGCCTGGGAAGACCAGAATAACAATTCAGACTATCAAGAGAAAATTGCCCATACTCATTAATATGTTGTACCACAAGATGTGGAAGACAGCAGCATTAGTCAATCATGGTCCCCTAAAGGCGAGGGGAATCTCCATAGATACATAAACGGAACATTAACCTCCTTGGCATTCTGATTCTTCTTGGATTTTTTGGTCTCAAAGTGGTGCATTTTTTTCCCTTGAACTTTCGCATTTTTCTTTTGGCCTGTAATACAGTATAATCTCGTTATAGTAAACTTCAAGGGACCAGGAAAACTGGTTTACTATCAGAAGTTTAATATATCAGAAATTGTCCTAGAAATGGCCCAGCAAGCCCTGGTATATTCTCTGCTGCAAAGGACCAACTTTGTCCTCCCATTGGAGGTACAGTACAAGCACCTGCACATTTGGTGGACTACAAGGTTAACTACTTCACCCCAAAGGGGTTTTTCCCTTAATGGTCACATGTGTCGAACTCCAGGCCTGGAGGGCCAGATTCATGTCAGCTTTGCTCTTAACACTTTGAGGAATAACATAAACCTCGACAACTAGATCCATCTGGGATCTTTGCTCACACAGTAGGTTCCTCCCTTCTGAGATTCGCTTCGTCTGGCCACTTATAACCATATACCATAAATGTATCTGTAGACTTCATGTTAAACAACAAAAGTAAACTTTTTCTTGCAACCACCAGGAATCTTGGTCTTCCCTCCTGTAAAAGTTGTCAATCTTCTTGTCTCATAATAACAGCAATAGTAATGATAATAGTAGTGATAATAATAGTAATAATAGTAATGATAATAGTCCCCGATGGTACATCCTGAAAAAAAAAAAAAAAAGCATTAGCACTTTGGGTTATGTTTCGCCCAATCAGTCTTTCAGTCTTTTTCTCAGTCTTGGAAATCCTGCTTCTCTCCAGGGCCGGATTGGCATCTGGAAACTTTCGTTTGTATGGATAAAATCTCGCTAGTCATCTCGGCTGCCGTCTATTCAACTTCCTTGAGTCCATGTTGTCAAATCACCTGAAACCGACATAGGAACATGTAATTCCTTATTATTGGTTGCGCCTGACCCTTCTGGAATCTGGCCTTTCCCTTTATACACTTTACATTGATCAATATGCACAATGATTGGTTTCTGTGAAGTTCTTTTGAACTTTTTCTTGCTTGTTGGTGGATTGAATGACAAATCCCTCTCCACTACCAAAGTGGTGTCACTTTCTTTATGATTTTGTAAGGACCTTCAAAATGTGCTTCCCACAGACCAAGCTTTCTGAAAGTTTTCACCATCACCCATCCCCCCGGGACATACTTGGCCACTGTGGCATCAGCAGTATGTCCTGGCTCTGGGCGACACGGTTGTGGCTGCAAACTGCAAAGTCATTTGCAGTTGTGCTTGCAAAGCTTTTAACCATTTTTCATGACTAATGGCCTGTTTTTGCACCTCTGAAAGGAAAGGTTAGTTCGGGAAGACCAGATGCATTTTCCTCCCTGTCATAAGTTCATGTGGTGAAACTTTTGTGGCTGCTGCAGGTGTAGCTCGATACGCCATCATTACAGCTGGAAGGCAGGTAACCCAGTCTTTGCCATAGGTCAGGATCATCCTTTTTAAACCCGTCTTAAAAGTACGGTTCATACGTTCCACTATCCCAGAGGACTGGGGTCTGTACGGTATGTGGAACTTTTGATCTATCCCTAAAAGGGCACAAAGTGTTTTCATCACCTGCCCAACAAAACTTGGGCCTTGATCTAAATCAATGCATTTTGGTAACCCCCACCTACTGAAAACATGTTCCCATAAGGCTTTAGCTGTACACAGGGCTGTGGCAGATTTGAGAGGTATGACCTTCACGTATTTGGTGAAAATGTCGATGATTACCAACGCAAATCGCAATCCCCCTCCCCCCCCCCCCCCCCCCCCCCTTGCTACAGGGAGTGGGCCTATGAAATCAATCTGTAGAGTCTTCCAGGGACCTCCCGCCACAGGAACCCTCTGTAAAGCCGTTTTTTCCCCTTTTGGCTTGGGATTGATCTGGGCACATATGAGACATCCTTGTACACACTCTTCACGCGTCTGTTTAAGGGTAGAACTGTACTATTTGTTTTTCATCACTTCTACTAGCCGTGCGATCCCTATGTGTCCCAGAAGATCGTAATTGAATCTCACCAATTCCTTCTCTAAATGTTGTGGCATAAATGGCACTATCCCTTCTAGCCTTTGTTTACATAGAACACCATTGATCACAACCAGCTCTGCCGGAAGTTTGGTCTGTTCCACAATCTGAACAATGTTTTGATCTTTTCTTTGTTCTTAGAGGAAACAGGGTGCCGGTTCCGGAACCTGCTGCTTCATCTTGGAAAGTTTGCTGATTGAAGGCATTTCCTCTGAATAGAGAAAATCTCCCTCCATCGCTGCCTTTTTTGCCAGTGTGTCTACCTATGCATTTGCCAAGAGAATGTCATCATTCCCTGGAGGAAGGTGTGCTTTCACTTTAACTAAAGACACCCGTTCAGGGCTCCGCATGCCAGCCTGAAAGAGTTGCATGAGGATCTTTGAATGCTGAATGGGTTTTCCTGTCGCATCCATCATTCCTGTTTTGGCCCAAATGAGAAGGTAGTCGCACAGGGAACGTACCACATATGCACTGTCACTGTAAATGGTACTTCTCACCTCTGTGTTTTGAATAACCGCTTGGATGGCTTCCAATTCGGCTCTCTGTGCCGAAAAATCTGGTGAGAGCTGGAAGAGGTAGGTTTGATCAGTCTGTGGGATAAAAACTGCAAAACCTGTCCAGTATTGACCTTCTTACCAACCCCTGGCCCCATCCACCAAAATTTTTACCGCTCCTGCAACTTGGAGACAGCCGTATGGGCTGGTCAATTCAGTTTCCATCTCCTGGACACAATCATGGTCTGTTCCCTCATACTGCATCGGTTCAGGTAGTACATATTTTGCACTGTGTACTATGGTAATGTTCTTCTCACTAAGAGGGACAATCCACTGTGTCAACCTCTGTGCTGATACCCCCCTGACCTGCCCCTGCAAAATCATTCTCAGGGGTGTATGTGGTGTCTGTACCACAATTGGAGAAAAGCCTACAATGTGCTCTGTAGTGATTATTGCCCAATGTAGAGCTACCACTTGTTTTACACATTCTGGCATCCCCTTTTCCTCAGGTGACAAGACTCTGGAGAAATAACCTAGAATTCTAGGCCCAACTGGATGTTTTTGCAACAGCACGGCCGAGATGGCCTGTTCTGAAGCAAACACCTGTATGGCAAATGGCAAGTCTCGGTGCACCGTGCACAGAGCTGGTGCTTGTGCCAAAGCTCGTTCAGCTCTTCCCATGCTGTGTGACGCTCATCAATCCATGGGAGACTTTTGGATGCTTCTTCCTGAACTTTCAGAAGTTCATATAAGGTTTTTCACTTTTTCTGCAAACCCCTCTATGAATTCTCTGCTGAAACTTACCAATCCCAGGAAGTTCCTGAATCCTGTCACAGTTGTGGGTCTTGGGATTGCCAGAACTGCTGCCACCCTCTTTTGTATTGGTTTTCTGCCCGTCCCAGAGATTTGAACTCCCAGATACGTTATCTCATCCTTCAGGATCTGGGCTTTCCCTGGATTCAGTTTTAGGCTGGAATCCTGGAGAGCTTGAAAAACCATATCCAGTATTATTATTATTATTATTATTATTATTATTATTATTATTGATTTATAAAGCGCCAACATATTCCGTGGCGCTGTACAAAGTAAGAAACAAACATGGGGTGCATAATACAGACAATGGTGTACACTAATATACAAGATACATAATTAGTGACAAAATACAAAAAATGATACAGCATACAGAATACAAAATACAGAAGTGGTAATGACAGTGATAAAAATAACATGATGAATAAAATGTATAATGATTTCCAAGACACAAAAGGGGGAGAGAGCCCTGCCCTTGCAAGCTTACAATCTAAAGGGAATGGGGGGAAACAAGAGGAGGGGTAGTATACGATAAAATATATAAAGGAAGTGTGTTTTAGGATACCTAGTAGGAGTGCAATTTGGTCTTAGGACAAAGGGAAGTGGCTTAAGGTAGCGCATATGCTTGTCGGAACAAATGAGGTTTTACAAACACAGACAACAAACACAGAACATTTATATCGCGCTTTTCTCCTGGCGGACTCAAAGCGCCAGAGCTGCAGCCACTAGGACGCGCTCTATAGGCAGTAGCAGTGTTAGGGAGACTTGCCCAAGGTCTCCTACTGAAGAGGTGCAGGTTTACTGAACAGGCAGAGCCGAGATTTGAACCCTGGTCTCCTGTGTTAGAGGCAGAGCCTTTAACCATTACACTATCCAGCCACCACATTTTAGAGAGCGTTTAAAAGTAACAAAGGTTGGCGAGTGACGGATGTGTTGTGGGAGGGGATTCCAGAGAAGGGGTGAAGCGCGTGCAAAATCTTGTAAGCATGAATGTGAGGAGGTGATTCTACAGGAGGACAACAGAAGATCGTGTGCAGATCTGAGATTGCGATTGGGTTTGTATCTGGAAATTAGTGAGGATATTTACCGGGGAGAGAGATTGTGGAGTGCTTTGTAGATTAGGGTTAGGAGTTTGAACTGGATCCTCTGGTTAATTGGCAGCCAGTGAAGAGCTTGACAGAGAGGGTCAGCAGAGGAAGATCGAGAAGAAAGATGAATGAGACGAGCAGCTGAGTTCAGTACCGACTGGAGCGGGGCCAGTTTGTTAGAAGGTAGTCCACAAAGTAGTAAGTTGCAGTAGTCCAGACGAGAAATTATAAGAGCATGTATTAACATTTTGGTTGTGTCTTGAGTGAGAAAGGGACGGATGCGAGATATATTTTTGAGTTGGAGATGGCAGGAGCTGGTTATGGAGTTAAGATGAGGAATAAAAGAGAGAGAAGAGTCGAATATTACCCCCAAGCACCGTGCTTTGGGAACTGAAGTTATGGGAGTGTTATTAACAGTTAAAGTTATCTCTTTATGCTGATCTATTGTAGCACTCTGGACAAAAATGTCATCAACATAAAAGAGCAAGGCATCTCCCAGGTTCAGTGGTTCTAAAACATGTGCCAGCGCCTGATGGAAAAGAGAGGGACTGCTGTGCAATCCCATAGGCAAAACCATGAAGGTGTATTGTTGACCCTAAAAGAGAAGGCAAACCTGTACTGGGAATCCTTATGCAATGGTATGCTGAAAAACCCTTGACATATATCCAAGCAACTGAACACACAGCATTTTGCATCAACTCTTGCTAAAATGTCTGGCATTGAAGCCACAATTGTTGTCACAGGCGGAGTTACCTTGTTTACTACCCGAAAATCCACACAGTCTCCATTGATTTGTTTCTCGTTTCAAGATTGGCCAAATCGGGCTATTTGATGCCGAATTACGTGGCCTGATAATCTACTTGTCTAGGAACTCTTGAATGATTTTACTCACTGGTTCCTCAGATTCTAGGGGAAGGCGGTACTGCCGAATGGATGGGGGGGTCAGGACCAGAAATCCTGACCACCACATTCATTCTCCCAATGTCTGTTTGACTCTTTGCCCATAACGTTGGTTATTTTTCCAGATACAGGCGAAGGTTTGGATCAAATTGTTCAGACCAGCCTCCCTCCAGATCCTCTTTTGACACCTTGAAAACATCTTTCCAACCCTCTTGATTGACACATTTGATGCTCTGATCAGGTACCCCAGTACTCCACACGACCTGATTTGGCATATCAATGAGCCACCCCTGTTGTCGGATTGCATCCGCTCCCAGAAGTGTCCCCTTGATGTCTGTTTTCCACAGTGGAACAACCATAGTGAATCCGCGCAGTTTTACCCAAGCCTGCGGAACCAATCTGGCTTTGCTTTGGTATCCGTTGAAACTAATCAGATTAGTAGTTTCTGTGGAACCCTTTTCTTTTAATGACAGACCGGTGGTTGATACTGATGCACCTGTGTCTAACAAAATGTTTTCCTCAAACCCCTCCACTGCCCCTTTAAGATAAGGCCGTCCATCCTGCCCTATTACAATGGGTGCAACGAAAGACAAAGCAGTGGGAGGCATACACCGTTAATCTGAGGATGTGTCTGCATCCTCACTGCTTTGAGGTACATTGCAGCTATCAGCTTCATGGCCTCTGTGTATGGAGACTTCTTTCTCTGTCCTAATTCTAAAACCAGAGGCTCTTTTCCTTGCTCTCTTGTCTGATAAGAGCTGGAGGATTCAGGAGAATTCTCCACTTCCGGTCCTTTGACAAAGTTACGTTTTGGTTTCATTGGCTGCACAAACCCATTCTCCTTTGCCGCAGCCTGATCATCCGCGTCCCCTTTCTCTGCGTTGCCTGGGCACTCTCGTGCCATGTGTCCATTATTATGACACTTGAAACACTCTATCCCTGCCCTGCGTGCCTTGAACGGAGACAGATCCCCCTCAGCCCCCCCCCCTCCTCCTCTCCGGGTGGAAGAAGGTTGCTGAGCTTTCATTTTCTGTTTGTCTTTGGTAGCTGCCCCCCCTCCCCCCTGGTGGCCATTGCATGGATCTTCTTTTTGTCCATGCCAGGGCCTCCAGTGTACATTTGAGCAGTCCTGAGAACTTTCACTGCCCCTGCCATTGTACTGGATTGTGCTGCTAAGCTCACCAAAGTACGATCCAAATGTTTCAAACACCGCAAAAATTCTATAACCATTATCTCTTCCTCTCCTGGTGACATCTGCTTGTTCTCCTGGCGAGTAACCATCCACAAGGCTTTTTCAAAAACTGCTCCAGGTTATCTTCCTTTGAGAACCTGAAGGATTCCAGAGCGCTTGGACCCACAAGTGGAGCCCCTGTGACTGCTTCCACCAGCAGCTTTGTTCGCTCACTTTCATTGGGATACAAACCACTTGGATACCGTGCTCTGTTCAGACCACTGTATTCCAGCTGAGTACCTACATTGTATGGAACCCAGGGAGACATTATGAGGCATGCCTGCTCATCCCCTCATTTATATCATTTAGCCCACACTTCAACAATCGGAGAATTCTGAAATGCACTCAAATTGGGGTTATATGGCGTTATTGTTTTAACCATCCTCCCCAAACGTACTGCACTTATGGGGGTATACAGGGGTGCCATTGAGTGCCCCCAGGGTGCCGGAGGTACCATTGGAAACTCTGGAGTCTGCAATGGAGGAGCTCTAGGTCTTGCAGGCCTATTAGGAGCTGTAGTGATCCATGCTGTCTGCCCAGGTGTTGGTAAACTTTGTGCAGACCGAGGCCTATCAGGCGCTGGGGGACCCAGGGTGTTGGGAAACTATATGCAGGCTCATTACCATCAAAGTAGCCTGTTAAACTTTGTGGACTAATGTCAGGGATTGGGACTCTAACCCCACTTTGGGCAGGCGTTCCCGCATCTTCCTCCTCTGCTCCCATGCCTTTCTGCCCCCCATACCTCCCCTCCTGCCATCTCCTGAGATAGCGGTGGAACTGTGTGGCAGCTGGCCCCTGTCTTCCTCCTCACTCCCTGGATCCTCCACCCCCAGTGCCTCATTTTCCTCTTCTCCCTCAACACCAATGGGCAATTCCTCCTGCTCTTCCTGTATCTCCCTGGGGGATCCATCCTCTTCTGCTTTAATGGGGACCCCCTCTGCTTTGTGATTTCCCATGCCTCCTGCGCCCAGTGCATTTCTAAACTGCCGATTTTGCCTTTTGAAATCCAGACATCGATCGCAGCCATCTGCAACCCGTATGTCTGGAATGTCTCTGCAGCTCTCCACAGCTTCCCTCACATATGTATCGAAAGTCTGGACTGCGTTCACCAGCAGCCTAACTTTCTCAACATACCTATCCCCGAGTGAGGTAAAACTCTCTCCTCCTTCCAAAACTTCCCATTCCTCCACCAGCTGTGTACAGAGCCGATCCCATGCTCTTGCTATGTTTTCATTCTTTCGTAGTGAAAACACAACGGAGCTCTTAGTGCCTAAGAAATGCAAGGCCTCCATGTTTTGTCTACACCTTCGTACTGAACAAGCAGATAACACAGGAGAAAAAATAAAAAAACAATTCTACAATATAAACTGTCACCTTGCTGCCGCTACCCAGCTACACAGCGTTTCCCCACTGCAGTTTAAACTTGGTCTCTTCAACTAGATTTTATACGTTAATACTGCAATCGTAATAAACTTATACGTTTATACTGCAATTGTCATACTCACACCTCTTAGATGTCGATCCAGGCACCAGGCATCTCAGTACATCTCAGTCTGCGACCCAATGATGCTCCCCCGAGTTGCCACGTCACTTAACCCTCCTGGCGGTCTATTAAAAACCGCCAGGGGGCAGCACAGCAGTTTTTTTAAAAAAAAAAATTTAAATCATGTAGCGAGCCCAGGGCCCGCTACATGATTAGCCGCTGTGCAGCGGCATCCCCCCACCCTCTTCGATCGCCTCCGGCGATCTCCGATCAGGAAATCCCGTTCAAAGAACGGGATTTCCTGGAAGGCTTCCCCCGTCGCCATGGCGACGGGCGGCATGACGTCACCGAAGTCATGTCATTGGGAGTCCCGATCCACCCCTCAGCGCTGCCTGGCACTGATTAGCCAGGCAGCGCACGGGGTCAGGGGGGCGGCGGCTAATCGTCGCGGAGCGGCGGCGATCGGAGTGCACACGCAGCTAGCAAAGTGCTAGCTGCGTGTTGCAAAAAAAAATTATGCAAATCGGCCCAGCAGGGCCTGAGAAATCCTCCTGCGCAGCATAGCCCGTGCTCAGCACGGGCTTACCGCCATGGAGGTTAACTGCTTCCTCCTCTATGGGATCTGCTGGCCCAGTGCAATGAGTGCTCTTCAAAATCCTTTAGCAAGAACTGTTTGTACGGAACAGTCTTAGACACGATCCAACTTCTGTCGCTGTTCGAACTTTCCCTCTGCAGTGCTGGGTTACGCACTTATGTCTTCTTGATAAAAGACAATTCTGCTTTTGGAGGCTAGTCACCGGTTCTCTTCGTTCACTGTAGAACACGGGTAAATCGGCACCACTGTAAGAATCTTATATTTAGTCCCTTTATGTGACTACCTTTCAGCATTAGCGCTTGTCCTTATCACCTTTGGAAAGTATACAGCCGTTAGCAGATTTTCACAGAATTGGAACGCCAGAGCAGTTAAGAGTTTTTATTGTATTCAACAGGGATACTCGGTGCAATCTTGGTTACAAAACTTATCTTGAGAATGGCATTACATTAGCTCAAAACACACAAAGCAAAACAAACATCAGCATGTAACAATACGGATATTGAGCAAAGCTGAGATTAATATGAGCGCGCAGCACAGACATTTAGGGATCAACCTTATATTTGGAAAAACCTCCAGATCCACAAGTGTTAACTAACCACACGCCCCCAAAGGTAGGATATGGTGGGTGGGTTCCAGGTGTCACCCCTATTAAACACTTGCTATTGGCTTATAGTACTCTGTGATTGACATCCGTCTAGTACGCAGGCGCGAAACCTATGCCCTGTACTCTAAATACCTAGAAGCCTGTGTTTAGGAACACAAGTCATTGTTTGGACTTGGCTATCCCAGGCTTAGACAGCCAGACTGCAGCATTATCAGAATGCAGCATTATCTAGGTCAGAATGCAGCATTATCTAGTTGGTGTGCAGACTGCACACCAACTAGATAATGCTGCATTCTGACCTTTAATGTTCCCTGAAATGTTCTCTATTATATTCAACATTATATGGCCTCCTAGACTCTGTATTGAGAGAGAACTCTGCATACAATCTTTGACTGAAACACTGGTCAGCTTGGCTAAAATAAGGGCCATACCTTGCAAGACCCTCTAAGGATCTTACATACTCTACATATGCACTCCCCACAGAGCTGCAGGGAATCCACTGTTGTACACCTTGAACACAGAGGTGCTGTCTATCACCCATAAACCTGCTTCAGATTGTACATGAAGAATGTGTAATAGAGGAACAAAAGCCTCATTCTCCTGCAGAGTACCTGCACATCACTCTAATGCTGGGAATACACGGGTCGATGCGCCCTTATCAATCGAGCCGCTGATGGCTCGATTGATAATTTCCGACAGGTCCCATGACCCGCCAGATCGATTCCCCGCTCGACAATAGCGGGGAATCGAGCGGAAGATAAGGAAGCACCCGCGGGGACGAGCGGGAATCGATCCGGACAGCCGCGGGGACGCGGCGGGAGTCAATCCGGCGGCTAATCGAGCCGCCGGATCGACTCGTGTATTCTCAGCATTACATGTACCCACAGTCACATTAGGGCCTGATAGATGTTCTCTGTTCCTGTCTCCTACAAGTACTCTTACCAAGGACTAGTTTTAGTCTATGACTAAAAGTATTAGAGGCAGAAGATCAGCTGGTTAGCTAGGTAACTGGTATTGTTTAAAAGGGAATAAATATGGCAGCCTCCATATCCCTCTTACTTCAGTTGTATTTTAAAATTCCTAAGCATTGGCTGTTAAGAGATGCATTTCATGTTACATACTTTCAATCAACAAAATTGTAATATGCAGATTAGAGGAGTCGGAGTCGGTGGAATCCTAACCTGCGGAGTTGGAGTCGGTGGACTTTTATACCGACTCCACAGCCCTGCCTGCAACAGTCGATCATTGGGTGACTGAAGGTTAAATTCACTAAAGGGGGTGGAGCCACAAACAGCCAATCAGATTTATTTGCTGGATAAACTGCTTCCATTCACACAATTTTGATGCCAGGAACACGAAAGCTCACAAACTTGAAGGTTACAAAAGGTTACAAAACGTTGGTGGAGTCAAAACAAATTTCCCTAGGAAAATGTAAACTGCAGCCCCTTTTCACTGTTAATGGTAGTTGGTTACTGGGTGACTGGGATTAATATTCAGAAAAGTGGATGGAGCCTAAAAAGCCAATCAAAATTGACCTGTTGATTTTGTCCAAGTTGTGAAGGACAGTTAAGACTCGGACACACCTCTTCAAATTGACAACACGTTTATTTATGCATCAAGGGCCGTTGATACAGACATCATCAGAGTAATGCTACAGAAGGTTGGCACACAGCTAATTTTATAGGGTTACAAATATGCAAAAACATACACTCCCTTGGCTGGCCAGGATATTTGTCATCATTACAAAAACCAGTTACAGATCAATATTCAATGCAGACATGAAACAGTTAAGTCCATATTCCTGGAATTCTCCTCCCATATGTAAATGAAAATCTCCACCCCCCAAGTGATTTATTGGGGAACTATGTATGACTACTGAAAGAGGAACACGGGATACATCTGTCCTAAAATAAGCACCATTAAAGCGGATCCGAGATGAAAAACTAACTATAACAAGTAACTTGTCTATATATATCTTATCTAAAGTTGCAGCTAGATTTGCTGTGTAAACTATCTAAAACAGCTTTAATAGAATATGATTGATTATTCCTGTGATACAATGACAGCAGCCGTGTTTTTTGTAAACATTACACAGAAGCAGGCTTATCTGCATCTTGAGCAAAAAAACCTAATCCCCTCTGCCTCTGAAAGCTCTGGCTAGTAATACCTCCTGCCCAGACTGAGCTCCCATGAGCCCTTGCTACTGTCTGAAAGTGCCTTGGCTCTCTGAAAACCTGTGTGTGTGGCTTCTTTAGTTTATAGGGAATTAGAGTATTAAAACAAAAACAAAAAAGTGTTTGGCTTGAGGAATGCCCTGTAAACTATAGGAAAGGAACACAATTATGCAATGAGTAAAAGTTCATCTAGGATCCACTTTAACTGTCTACCACAACTATTATGGTCTCCTGTTCGGTAACTAATCATGAAACTAGTCTGTTTCTCTGAAAGGGCACTCTGAAGTCAGACAATAGACAATTCACTTGACATTCCAGTCTGTGCTATTAGGGTAAATACCATGGTCAGTGCAAGCAATACAGAGACTTCATTCAACATGGCTGAATCTCCTCATTTCAGCAAACAAAATGTCCACCATAGATACAAGAGAAACTTCACAGCTTTATCACTCTCTCCTTTAGTTCATCCCTGTGAACTATTTATATCACAAGTTTTTATTGTTCCTTTGGTGGGGCCCCCAGCTATTTCACCTCTGGCACTTCAGCGTATGTAGGGTTATCATCTTCACCTGCCTCGGAGTCACACTCTTAGCAAAACTCTGAGTCAGGCGTTGCACCCTGGGGGAGCATTATTGGGTCTCCCTCAGGGTGAGTCAGAAGAGGTTCCTTTATTTCATGATGTCACCTGTCCAGGGTTTCTTTCCTCACATCCTTGGGACCTCTTGCCACTGGTTGTAGAATTGCAGGTTATGCGGTGAGTCATGAGGTAGAGTTAAAATCGTGAGGTAGGTGTCATGCAATGGACAACAAGTCTCTCAGGTGTCTTCTTGGTGATAAGCTAGTACCCCTTTCATTAAAAAGTCTTCTGAGGTAGATACTCCGGTAGAACTAGAGGGTGAGTGATATGGTCGTTGTCTAAGTGCACAGAAAGAACATAAATACATCTCTGCAGAAAAGGGTGAGAAATGTTTTTTTTTGTTTTTTTTTTACTTTTATTATTTGTATATGCCTAGATTCCTAGTGCCCAGCCCCATGTGTGTGTGCGCGTTTTTTTTTTTGTTTTTTGTTTTTTTTTTACTGTAGTACCTTAAAAGTAATATCAGATTATTTAAATAATAGCACATAGGGATTATGATGCCTAATAAATCTACCCTCTCACTCCTGACGGACTACTCCCGCCCCTCGCTCAGCAATCTGACCACTGGCTTCCAGTTCAAGAAGAGTCTGTATGATTATCAGTTTCATTCATACCTATGTTAACTTATTCTCTCCATCTCTGGAGGGCCCTGTAATTTCCATTCACTCGTTTCCATGTATACTTATTTTAACTAAAAGGGATAAGGGTAAACTTACAATGATTATATAACAGTTAGATATATTTCTCATCCTGAGAAACTACCACTAAAACATCCCTGAGCTTCTTTTGTTTCTTATTTATCCTTGAACTTAATCTCCTAAATTTACAAAACACAAGCAGTTGAAAAAGGTAGAATAATACAGTGAGGGCTATAAGCACCACTACTGGATGGAGCATGAGGTTCAGAAAGGCACTTGCTTTTGAACTATACCTGAATAGGCTTTCCCACCATGATACTTTAGCTTCTTGATCAAGAGCATGTGACACTTGCAGTAATTTCTCACGGTCATGTTCTAGGCGCACAGTTGCCTGCCTTTCTGAAGTTCTGAGGGGTTGTATGAACTCGTTGTCCTTTCCAAAATCTAGCAACCATCCCTTCAACTCCGCCCCGAATCCCAGAGGAATCCTCTGTATTGGAACAGGTGTGTCAGGTTTGATGTCAAGCCTTTTCTCAGGTGTTATGGGTGTTCATCCTTTCTGTTGTGCCAAGTCGACTCCCAAAACTGGACTGGTGGTGCAGTATACCCCTCGGGCAAGTGTGCCACTCTGAGTACGGTTTAGTGTATACACTGCATAGGATGTGGCATTTTCCATTTGATACCAGCACCAGTAGCCCTGTCCTAGGTACTTCATCCGGCTTGACACTTTTTCATTTGCATCCATCAAACATGACCCTTCCCTGTCCCAACATTACTGTCTTATAATCCTATTCTGCTGACCCTGACATAAGAGCACATTTTCCTTCCTCCAACACCCATCTGTATCTAGCAGCCTGGGTTCACTGTCCTCATATATCATTAAGTCATGATTAACCCGGGGATGCAGAACCACACCTTCAGACAAAATGGAGCCTAGATTCACCACTGTGTAGGCCTGATGTTCTTCACCTGCAACTGGTACTAAGGAGGAAATGGTACATGTGAGATTATGGCAGCCATGGAACTGTGTAAGCCACCATTTCTCGTGAATCATTGCAAATTCAGGAACAGATCTTTCAGCTTGCTTACGTAAATTGATAGGAAATTGGCCAGCATGTAGTGAGGTTATCATTAGCTTTAGATCCTGTGAGAATTTGGACTGAACCTGAGTGCATGATAATGCCAACTGAACTTCCTCCTGTTGTTTAATCAGACCTGCTATTAACCCCTTAAACTTCTGCTTCGTTACTTCTGACAGTGATGCTGTAGCATCAGTGTGATCATGTTGTACGTTTTCCAGCACATGGTTTATATCTATGGGGTTTTTACTCCCTCTCCCACATGCTGAGCTGACCCTCAAAGCTTATTCCTTAATACCTCTAAATCCATGGTGTTCAATGCTCCCAGGTCCAGACCTCCAGCTCCCAAGGCAGTACCCACCAAATCTCTTCTCACCTTGTGGCGGCTATATCCTGATTCTAACCACCCTTTCAACATATAGAGTTGAATGATTATATATACACCACACCGTTTATCCCACACATCCACTCTGAAATCAGTTAAGGTCACCCTCCATGTATATAGAACAAACTGAGTATCCAGTAACACTGCCCAAGGTGAGGCTTTGTCACACTCACCATCTCAGGTCCCGGCGTCAGTCTCGTGTCCGTTCCGGGGTGCGCACGCACAGGGGGTCATTGGCTGTTGTGTCTGGACTTCCTGGTTGGCGGTGCGCGGCGTTGCGCGGGGTGCGCATGCGCGCGGGCTGTTGTGCGCGCGCATGTGCAAGGTTTTGCGCGCGTGCGCGGTTCCACGCGCCTGTGCGCGGCGCTGCGCGTGCGCGCGCATGCGCGCATCACTGTGCGCGCAGTGCGCATGCGCAGGGTGTTAATTTCGGCGCCAAAATCCAGTATAAAAGCAGCACTGGCCATTACTCCAGTGCTGCTCGTTCTGACAGCTTGGCGTAAGCCCCGTGGAAGCTCTGCCCTATTGTTTGCTGTATTGATTCCTGGATTTGACCCTTGGCTTGTGACCCCGACTTCTCTTGATTGCCGCCTGCCCCGACTCTTGGATTGTACCTCGTTTTGCTGATTGCTGCCTGCCCCGACCTCTGGCCTGTGACCCTTCTACGCTGATCACTCCTGCCCCGGACCTCTCGCAACTGTCTGACTACGTTTACTCATCTCACATATTAGCGTCGCTGTTCTCCTGACCACTTGCTGAGGTTATCCCAGTTGTGACCTGGCTGGGCACTAGGCAGCGAAATCCTGCACTCCCCTCCTGGGGGTGTGGGCGAAGACCCGTGGTCGCTTAGATCCACTTCTGGGTAACGCCTCTTCCTTCAGTGGAAAGGTCAACAGCGTCTGAAGATACCATTGAAGATAACAGTAACGAGCAGCCATTATGGACGCTAGTGAGACTCGTTCACCTGTAGAGATTCTATATGAACTTGTTACGCAGCTACGTCTGTCTGTGGACGAGGTCCAAAAAGGCTATATGGAGATTCGGGACCAACTTCGTCCTCCTGCTACTCCGCCGGCCGGATCTGTGGTGCCAACTTCTGCTCCTGCCTCTGCTCCTCCCGTCAATCCTGAACCTGCCGCGGCACAGGGTGCTGTGGGTCCTGCACCAGAACCAAGATTGCCTCTTCCTGAGCGGTTTTCTGGCGATCGCACGAAGTTTCGTTGGTTTCAGAGTGCCTGTCGACTGCATTTCTCCTTACTCCCAAGAACCTACTCTAATGAGGAGATCAAAGTGGGGGCCGTCATCTCACTGCTTCAAGGGGAACCACAAGCCTGGGCGCTCCGTATGGTCGAACAGCGCCATCCTGCCTTAAGTGGTCTGGACTCCTTCTTTACTGCCATGACTGAGTTGTATGATGACCCGGGAAGAGCTTCTTCTGCTGAGTTGGTCCTAGAGACCTTGCGGCAAGGGAGGCGGCCAGTAGAGGATTATGTCACAGAGTTCAGACGCTGGGAAGCTGATGTGTCATGGAACGACTCGGCCCTGAAGTTCCGCTTCCGTCAAGGTTTATCAGACGCCATCAAGGACGAGCTGGCCAGGGTGGGAGTTCCTGACACCCTGAAGGAGCTTATCCGCCTGGCTATTCAGATCGATAGGCGTCTGAGGGAGAGACGTGCGGAGAGGTCAGGAAGCTCTCGTCCCTTGGGAAGTCCGCCCACTTGGCCTTCCCCTTCTGGCCCGGTCTTTGACCCCACTCCTGAATCTGATGAACCTGAACCAATGCAGTTGGGTCTGGCCCGGCCTGCGATATCCGCGGAGGAGAGATTACGGAGAAGATCATCTAACCTGTGTCTCTACTGTGGAGCTTCTGGCCACTTTCGACTGAACTGCCCTGTCCGCCCTTCGGGTGAGCCGCAGTCTACGTTGCCTTTCAATAGAGCTCCTGGTCTGCCGCCTGCATCTTCTCATGTTCCTCTCCTCCTTTCTTTGCAGGGCCCCAGAGGAAGGATCGTCGAAATTAGGGCTATCATCGACTCTGGAGCTTGCTCCTGTTTTCTGGATTCATCAGTGGCTCAACAACTCCAGCTCCCTACACGGACCAGACACCACCCTCTCACCATTCAGCTGGCCGACGGATCAAGTCTTGGGTCTGGTCCCATTGTCTCGGAGACTTTACCTATATTAGTGTCCGTTCAAGGAGAGCATCAGGAGTATCTGTCTTTTGACTTACTCCCATCACCTCTGTTTCCTGTAATCCTGAGAATGCCCTGGTTACGGACCCATGACCCTACGATTAATTGGGCTACTGGGGAAGTTTCCTTCCGCTCTGAGTACTGTGCACGCTGCTGTTTCCCGCGTGCTGGGGTCCTGTTTTGCTTGAACTCTTCTAAGAAGGACATAATCCCTGCCATATATCACGATTTCCTAGATGTCTTCGATAAGACCGGGGCAGATTCTCTTCCACCTCATCGGCCGTATGACTGCCCCGTTGATCTCCAGCCAGGGGCGCCTATTCCATTTGGGCGAACTTATCCTCTCTCGGAACCGGAGACCCTGGCCCTGAAGGAATATATCGAAGAGAATCTTCAAAAGGGCTTCATCCGTCCCTCCACTTCACCGGCTGGAGCAGGAATATTCTTCGTTGAGAAGAAGGACGGGTCACTTCGCCCTTGCATAGACTATCGTGAACTTAATAAGATTACGGTGAAGAACCGCTATCCCCTTCCTCTCATGCCTGACCTGTTTCGCAGACTCCGTTCTGCCCGTATCTTCTCCAAGTTGGATCTGCGAGGGGCGTATAATCTGATCCGGATCCGGGAAGGGGACGAATGGAAGACCGCCTTTCGTTCCCGGTTCGGCCACTACGAGTATCTAGTGATGCCTTTCGGCCTCTGCAACGCTCCTGCTACGTTTCAGCACTTCGTAAATGACATCTTCAGGGATTTCATTGATGACATCCTTATTTTCTCAACCTCGGAAAGGGAACATCAAGGGCATGTGAAGAAGGTCCTTGCTCGTCTCCGCACTCACAGGCTGTATGCCAAACCAGAGAAGTGTGAGTTCAACAAGGAGAATATCCAGTTCCTAGGCCTGAAAATCTCCCCTGCGGGGGTGGAGATGGACTCCCAGAAGGTCTCTGCCATTCAGGAGTGGCCCGTACCGGCTGACCGGAAGGCAGTCCAGAGATTCATCGGGTTTGCCAATTTCTATAGAAAGTTCATAAAGAATTTCTCGTCGATCGTGGCTCCCATTACTCAGCTGACAAGTACTTGTACTCCATTCAGATGGACACCACAGGCTCAAGGGGCTTTCGAGCAACTCAAGGCCAGTTTCACTTCCGCTCCCATTCTCAAGCATGCGGATCCTTCCAGGGCTTTCACTTTGGAGGTTGATGCATCCGAGATTGCTATCGGGGCCATCCTCTCTCAACGCTTTGGCCCGAGTTCCATCCTTCATCCAGTGGCCTTTTTCTCCAGAAAGTTGAACTCCGCGGAGAGAAACTACGATGTGACAGACAGGGAACTGCTGGCCATCAAAGCCGCACTAGAAGAGTGGCGCTATCTCTTGGAAGGGGTGGAGCATCCCATACTCATTCTCACGGACCACAAGAATCTTGAGTACCTCCGCTCAGCAAAGAGACTCAGGCCACGCCAGGCTAGGTGGTCCCTCTTCTTCTCCCGGTTCAAGTTCCATCTTACATATCGGCCAGGTTCCAAGAATACTAAGCCTGACGCCTTGTCCCGGATGTTCCATTCAGAAACTGCTCCTGGTCCAGAAGCAGAGGGGATACTCTCTCCTCAGCACTTCCTCATGATTCAGTCCGACCTTCTGAATTCTATCAAGCAAGCTCAGATACCACAAGATCTGCTCCCGGATTTAACGGCCAAAGAAGGGCTACACTTTTTCCAAGGCAAGCTGTTTGTTCCCTCTGAATTCCGTCTCTCAGTTCTCCAAGCTTGCCGTGACGGTAAGCTTGCGGGTCACTTCGGTGAAGACAGGACCCTTGATCTGGTCCGAAGGGATTTCTGGTGGCCTGACATCTCCAAGGACTGTAGGCAGTTTGTGACTTCATGTGAAGTGTGTGCCCGTTCAAAGTCCCCACGTACAAGACCATGGGGTCTCTTGAACCCTTTGCCTATACCCGAGAAACCTTGGGAAAATATAGCCATGGACTTTGTTGTCGAATTACCTTCCTCCCAGGGTTTTACCACCATCCTGGTTGTAGTGGATCGCTTCTCTAAAATGGCTCATTTCCTTCCCTGTAAAGGAACACCTTCTGCTGCTGAGACAGCTGACCTCTTTCTCAGGGAGATTGTTCGTCTGCACGGCTTACCTTTGGATGTGGTCTCTGACCGAGGGGTCCAATTCACATCCAGATTCTGGCAAGAACTTTGTAAAGACCTAGGAGTACACTCATCACTGTCCTCGGGTTATCACCCTCAATCCAATGGACAAACTGAGAGGACCAACCAGACCCTCGAACAGTATCTAAGGTGCTTCATCTCGGCTTCACAGGATGACTGGGTCCCTCTGTTAGCTACAGCCGAATTTGCTTATAATAATTCCATCCATTCTGCTACCAACCAGTCCCCTTTCTTTGTGAACTATGGGTTCCACCCTTCTTTTCTACCCGGTATTAACTTTACATCAACAGTTTCTGGAGTCCAGGAGAGGGTGGCAGCACTCAAGGACAACTTCAACACGATTCAGAAAGTCCTGAAACAAGCTGTGGAGAAAGGAAAAAGGGCCGCTGATAAACTGAGAAGAGAGGGCCCTGAGTTACTTCCTGGAGATCTAGTCTGGTTGTCCACTACAAACCTGAAACTACGTTGCCCTTCCAAGAAGTTGGGCCCTAAATTCATTGGTCCTTTTCCAATATTGTCTCAGATCAATCAGGTGGCCTTCAAGCTTTCCCTTCCTAAATCCTTGCGAATCCACCCGGTGTTCCATGTGTCATGTTTGAAGAGGGTTAGGCCCAGTACCTTCCCGAACCGTTCGGTTGCTCCCCCTCCACCAGTCCTGGTGGATGGAGCTGAAGAATTTGAGGTGGAGAGGATCCTGGACAGCAGGAGGGTTAAGAACTCTGTCCAGTACTTGGTGAAATGGAAGGGATTCGGCATGGAGGAAAACACCTGGGAACCTGTTCTTAATGTTCATGCCCCAAGACTGGTCAGACAGTTCCACCAGAGGTTCCCTGAAAAACCAGCCCCTGAGGGCACCCAGAGGTTGCCCGTAGGGGGGGGGGCAATGTCACACTCACCATCTCAGGTCCCGGCGTCAGTCTCGTGTCCGTTCCGGGGTGCGCACGCACAGGGGGTCATTGGCTGTTGTGTCTGGACTTCCTGGTTGGCGGTGCGCGGCGTTGCGCGGGGTGCGCATGCGCGCGGGCTGTTGTGCGCGCGCATGTGCAAGGTTTTGCGCGCGTGCGCGGTTCCGCGCGCGTGCGCGGTTCCGCGCGCCTGTGCGCGGCGCTGTGCATGCGCGCGCATGCGCGCATCACTGTGCGCGCAGTGCGCATGCGCAGGGTGTTAATTTCGGCGCCAAAATCCAGTATAAAAGCAGCACTGGCCATTACTCCAGTGCTGCTCGTTCTGACAGCTTGGCGTAAGCCCCGTGGAAGCTCTGCCCTATTGTTTGCTGTATTGATTCCTGGATTTGACCCTTGGCTTGTGACCCCGACTTCTCGTGATTGCCGCCTGCCCCGACTCTTGGATTGTACCTCGTTTTGCTGATTGCTGCCTGCCCCGACCTCTGGCCTGTGACCCTTCTACGCTGATCACTCCTGCCCCGGACCTCTGGCAACTGTCTGACTACGTTTACTCATCTCACATATTAGCGTCGCTGTTCTCCTGACCACTTGCTGAGGTTATCCCAGTTGTGACCTGGCTGGGCACTAGGCAGCGAAATCCTGCACTCCCCTCCTGGGGGTGTGGGCGAAGACCCGTGGTCGCTTAGATCCACTTCTGGGTAACGCCTCTTCCTTCAGTGGAAAGGTCAACAGCGTCTGAAGATACCATTGAAGATAACAGGCTTATTGGGGAACTATTAAATCTGCTACCTTGATGGCTGGAACCATACATGCATCTGGATACACCTTTGCAGGTGCCAGAACATCCTTTTCCCATTGTATTCGAACTACAGTTACACAAACTTTACCTCTTCCTTCCCATGTGTACCATCCCCTTTTGTTTATTGAGGGGTTGTTCATGCCAGGAACTGGACTTTCTCGGTTCAACTGAACATATTGGGTAAAGGTCCAACAACCTTCATCTGATGCTTCACAAAAGGGCCAGATAAATGGTCCATCTAAAGTTAAATCCAAATCTAATTCATAACCATGAGGATCCTTCCAGTCAGTAGTACAATCCCCTCAGTCCCTCAGACATGGGAACCCCATACATCCATTCATTTACTTTAGGTGTGTCTATCCCATTACACAATATCTCCCACCTCCAAGGGTTTGGTCCATTGAAGAAGAGAGATTGGTTTGGAGCCCAGTGTGCTGCATCAATGATGTAATGACCTTCAATATCTGGTGTACAGGCCTCCCTCATGATTTGTATCATATATTGTCGTACTGTTATACCTTCCTTAGGTGTGATGTGTTCAAACCTCTTATTTCTGACATCTGTTCGTACATGCAATACCAGGGTGCTAGAATATGCATCAAGTCGAACTTTCTCTGTGTCTCTATACCAAGTGGCCTGCTTAACTACACTACAGTTCAGTCCAAACATAATTCTCTCAAGTCAGTTATGTCAGTGGGTCCACAATCCCAATGTATTCAGGGGCTCGTGTCAGTAGGAACTCTACTACCCCATCTGCTGGGTCATAACATTTGAACAACAGGGTACCTTGAACTGGCTCAGGTCGGTCATAGAATATTCGTCTGTATTGTCCTTTTTCACCTACATTATATATTAAATATACTATGTACCAGTCATGAAAATTTCCTCCTGTTGGGTCCTTGGGGTATAACTTTCCCTTATCACATTTCACTAGTAGAGGGTCACATAAGGTTCCATTGTCCACATTGGAGGACAAATCCCTCAAGTCATCTTTGTCAAGGAGTTCTGTTTCTGACTTTCCTCATCTCCCTCACAATCAAAGGATATTTTTGTCTTGGACATATGTTAAGAAAAAGACAATCTCAGGTTTCCCACCCAACTGCCTCTTAAGGTGTTCTTGAACAGGGGGAATCCTTCTGCAGTACATGATTCCACAGAGTTCATTCAGGGTATGCCACTCAGTATCTATTACAAGGGGTGGGTTTATTGGCCTAGCATGCTCAAAATAATCATGGCTGGTGGGACTCATTCCCTTCGTACCATGTACATGCAAGTACCCACGGAAAAAGAGAGGATAACTTGTCACTAACTTTCCTTGTTTACAGTCTACCCTATGAAGGTGGGATGGATCCCAACCTTTTGGTTTTATTCCCCACTTCCCATAGGATTTTGGTGGAACCCAAGGTTTTTGATGGTGGTCACGGATGCTCTGACCTCTGGTATCTGTAATCATACATACCAGACAACACAAAAGACAGACTAACATAAATGCCCCTGTTGGCATATTTGCTCCACATGCCCCCCTCCCCCCCCTCTCCCCCCACACTCGCCGCCCGCCCGCTTTACCTCCTCTGTGCCGGCTCCTGTCCCCCTCCTTTTCAAAAGTCGGATCCCCCTGCGGTTACTGCCGGGCATCATTCAAACTGCAGATCAGCGGTGACGTCAGCTCCTATAGCCCAGTAACAGCGCCGCCCTGTACAGGAAGTAAACACAGATCACTTCCTGTATAAGACAAGACAAATAACATTTATATCGCGCTTTTCTCCTGGCGGACTCAAAGCGCCAGAGCAGCAACCACTAGGGCGCGCTCTATAGGCAGTAGCAGTGTTAGGGAGACTTGCCAAAGGTCTCCTACTGAATAGGTGCTGGCTTACTGAACATATAGTATAAGGCAGCGCTTACTGGACTACATTAGCTGCCTTCACCGCTGATCTGCAGTTTGCATCATGCCTGGCATAAACCGCACGGGGATCCATTTCTTGAGGGGGACAAGGAGCCAGCACAAAGGAGGTAAAGCGGGCGAGGGGGGGGGGGATCTGCCTATATACACAGGGGGGGGGGGGGATCTGCCTATATGTACACGGGGGGAATCTGCCTATATACACAGGGGGGGAATCTGCCTATATACACGGGGGGAATCTGCCTATATTCACAGGGGTGGAATCTGCCCACGGGGGGGAATCTGCCTATATACACAGGGGGAATCTGGCCATATATACAGGGGGAATCTGGCTAAATACTAAAGGGGGGATCTGGCTACCCCCGCAAAATATAAGACCTCCCTGAAAATAAGCCCTAGCACATATTTTGGAAGGAAAATTAATATAAGACAGTGTCTTATTTTCGGGGAAACACGGTAATACTTTCTTCAGGTTCCAAGTGACTGGCTAAAGAACAAAGGGCAATGATGCTATCTCAAGTTTCTCTGATAAGATCTGGCTGTGTTTCAGAAACTGATGGTATGGTCACTTTCCTCAGTAAAGGATATTTGTGCCCTCACTTGGGTGAGTAAATCCCTTCCCAGCAAGTTGCAAGGAACAGAGTTACTTGATAATAAGGATATTTGTAGGAACTATTTTTAACAGTGAGCAAGTTATACTTCCCAGTCCCACAGCATTTGTGGAACCTTGTTCAATTTCATCTGACTGCAACACTGATTGGGAAATCTCAGTATCTAAACGGCAATTTACAGTTTGGTTATTTAACTTCATTTCCACATAAGCATTTCCTTTGCCTATGGTGGAAGTGACAGGTAAGGCAGTTAGTTAATCAGATGTAGTCTCAGTCTCTGTACCCTTCTTCCTCTGTATCCTTTTGCCTTTACTGAGTGAAAAATTACAGTATTTTGCTATATGTCCCGGGTCCCCACACATATAGCACACTCTCATCCTCCTCTGGGGTGGAGGTAACTCCCTCTGGTCATCATTTTCGCTCACAATACAGATTTTCTGAGGCTTTCTCCCTTCTGCATCTTTTATATTTCTATGGCTGTAGCCAGAGAAAGCAGAGAAGAGAGTGGCTTGTCTCTCCAATCTGGATTGGCAAACATTAGTTTTTCACGAATCTTACTTCGTAATCCTGTCATCAAGTTATGCAGTACTACTGGCTTAAAGCGGAACGAAACCCAGCATTTCTATTTTGCTCTAATAGATCATTTACAGCATATCATATACAACCAGCATGTTTTTTTTACTAGAACTGCATTCAAAGGGTTAACACAGGCTTTAGAAGCTTCCCTTCCAGCAGAGCAGGCCGCTTCCAAACTTTACATAATGTTATCTTGTGTTTAATTGTATCAAGTGAGAAATGTAAACAAAGCCTTTTCTCACACTGCCGTGTCCCCTAAACAAAGTCAGACAAGCATAAATTCTTTCTGATGCTTTCTGATTAAGTTAGAGGATGAATAAAGCAGTTATAAATAAAATGCAAAGTCAGCTCTCAGAGTAAAATAAGTGTATTTCAGGAACGTATAATTTCTAAATGAATAATAATACTTATGCCCAAAAGCAAATATGCTAACCGTATGGCCTATAAAAAGTAGGAAAACATGTTTTTATTGAATATTATGTCAGGGTTTTATACCGCTTTAAGATCACTACTGGTGATGTGACAACCAGCAGATTCTATTGCTTGTTTAAATTTATTGTAATAGGCCATACAATCTTCATTTGTAGCTTGGGTTATTGCAGATATATTGGACCATGATTGGGGAGGGTACCCAGTTTTAATTAAATTTGAGAGGGCATTAGTTCAGAAATGTCCCTCTTCACTCGAATCCTGTGGCATATTTCTTGGTATGAAAGTCCTGCCACCTATCTCCTCAAGGTTCCCTTCCCTATACACTTTCTTAATAATCTGAAACATGTCTCTCCAAGGTATATGATGTCTGACTATACCTGTCCGTCTACCATGTGGCTATCTGATAAGACTTGTTCCCTCACTGGATATATCCTTTCAGCTGGTTGCTGTCTTTTCCAGTCAGGAGTAGCTGGGGCCAGTGACAGGTTGGCATCCCACTGTGACTCACTGGAGGTTTGCTGCAATTGTGTTTCTTTTAAGTGGCTAAAGTGTGCAGAGGTCTGCTCATGAGGGGAATAAGAGGGAACACCATTCAACATGTGCTGAAAGGGGTGTGCCCTATCATATGGGGTCAAAGTATATCCATGAGGAGTGCACTCTAATACTTTACCTGATCCATATGCTAGAGGTGAGTCTTCCCTTAGCTGTGTTGGGACTGTTTAACTCCTTAGGTAACTCTGGATATAGACTGGGCTGACACAGTGACCCAGGCTCATCTATTCCCCTGTCATTTTCTTTGTGTGCTGTGTCTAACACAGCCTGTCGCTGCCTTCTAACAGTGCAAAATTGTACTTCCCCTTTTTCCGTGGAGTCAGCTAAAGGCTGTGCCTCAGTCACGCTTCTCCCAAGAGGTGCTGCAGCAGCTGCCTCATGAAGGTGTCTAGTCATGTTTGCTGACCAGGCTTGGTGTGCTCCCATTTCTAACACATTCCCCTCCTCTGACTGCTGCAACCCCTCTGTGCTAGGTCTATTTCTGGTTTTGCCAGTCACATCTGCAGGCTGTGTTAGTGTTAATATGTTAACATCCTCTGATCTACGGATGAATTCCATCATCCATCTACCCCATGCCTCTCGCTTGTTTGGGCGAGTCACTCTGGCTTTATGTGTTTCCCACAGATTTTTCCAAATTTTAGGCTTAAAAGTACCCTCATTCACATAGTTGAGGTTCGTCCATCTCTCCCAATCCTCTAGATACCGTGAAACCCATAGTCCATATTTGTCAGACATTTCCTCTCGAGGGGTCAAATACTGTGGCTTTCCACGATTTGACTCTCGCTTACATGTCCCCATCATATAGACTATGTGCTCACCCATGAATTCCACGCAATTCTCACACCAAAGGTGGCCAATCCTCTGGTTTCAGGTGGGAGCAAACCTGAGCAGCAGACTCTCTTTCTGCTGCTCCTGTGCAATGCACTCATTGACACAAGGGTCAGCCAATCCCGCTAATCCTTGCATGAACTTCACAATAGTCTGCAAAGCCCCACTCAGACTATCCAACAACAGTGAGGATCTTTCTAAAATGGGGCCACTTGTGGGGTTCGTAAACTGCCCTGGCATTTTAGGGGCCCTAAACCGTGACGAGTAGTCTGGAAATCAAATGCCTCAAAATGACCTGTGAAATCCTAAAGGTACTCATAGGACTTTGGGCCCCTTAGCGCACCTAGGCTGCAAAAAAGTGTCACACATGTGGTATCGCCGTACTCGGGAGAAGTAGTATAATGTGTTTTGGGGTGTATTTTTACACATACCCATGCTGGGTGGGAGAAATATAATAAATGGACAATTGTGTGTAAAAAAATAAAAAAATTGTCATAAGGGGCCCAAAGTCCTATGAGTACCTTTAGGATTTTACAGGTCATTTTGAGGCATTTGGTTTCTAGACTACTCCTCACGGTTTAGGGCGCCTAAAATGCCAGGGCAGTATAGGAACCCCACAAGTGACCCCATTTTAGAAAGAAGACACCCCAAGGTATTCCGTTAGGTGTATGGTGAGTTCATAGAAGATTTTATTTTTTGTCACAAGTTAGTGGAAAATGACACTTTGTGAAAAAACAATAAAAATCAATTTCCGCTAACTGTTGTGACAAAAAAAACTGTCCTGGCATTTTGGGGGGTGTAAGCACCCCTGTAAAGCCTTAAGGTGCTCATAGGACTTTGGGCCCCTTAGCGCACCTAGGATGCAAAAAAGTGTCACACATGTGGTATCGCCGTACTTAGGAGAAATAGTATAATGTGTTTTGGGGTGTATTTTTACACATACCCATGCTGGGTGGGAAAAATATCTCTGTAAATGGACAATTGTGTGTAGAAGAAAATCTCATTTACAGAGATATTTCTCCCACCCAGCATGGGTATGTGCAAAAATACACCCCAAAACACATTATACTATTTCTCCTGAGTACGGCGATACCACGTGTGACACTTTTTTGCATTCTAGGTGCGCTAAGGGGCCCAAAGTCCTATTGGCTGCCTGCAAAGGCGCCAATAAGCGAGGGTAGGAGACCGAACAGCTTGGCCGAGCACCATGCGGTGCTCGGCTATGCTCCAAGTGAAACCCGAACACTTCAATGTGTGGGCTGTGGGCCATAGCTGTGATTGGCCAAGCGGGTCACATGGTTCGGGTATATAAATACCTGAACGCGCTCTGCCTCCGCCATTCGCATGAAGGTTTAGCTTGGGGTAGGTAGGAGACAGAGCTAGCGGTTAGGTGCCAGCACTGCCAGCCAGGCCACTGTGCCCATTTTTTTTGTTGCCAGGCCAGCCACAGTGCACCTGCCTCACCACTGCCAGCCCACTGCCATCAGGCACTGCCAGCAGCCACTGTGCCCATTTTCCAGCTTGGAAAAGTTGTGCCCATAAAAAAAAACAGTTTGTTGAATTTTACTGTTGCTTATTGTTGAGGAAAAAAAGTACTTTCAGTGCCAGCTGGGAACAGTTGTGCCCATAACAAAAAAAGTTTATTGAATCTTACTGTTGCTTATTGTTGAGAAAAAAAACAGTACTTTCAGTGCCAGCTGGGAACAGTTGTGCCCATAAAAAAACACAGTTTATTAAATTTTACTGTTGCTTATTGTTGAGGGAAAAAAAGTACTTTCAGTGCCAGCTGGGAACAGTTGTGCCCATAAAAAACACAGTTTATTAAATTTTACTGTTGCTTATTGTTTAAAAAAAACAGTACTTTCAGTGCCAGCTGGGAACAGTTGTGCCCATAAAAAAACACAGTTTATTGAATTTTACTGTTGCTTATTGTTGTTTAAAAAAAACAGTACTTTCAGTTCCAGCTGGGAACAGTTGTGCCCATAAAAAACACAGTTTATCAAATTTTACTTTTGCTTAGTGTTTTAAAAAAAAAAACAGTACTTTCAGTGCCAGCTGGGAACAGCTGTGCCCATAAAAAACACAGTTTATTGAATTTTACTGTTGCTTATTGTTTAAAAATAAATAGTACTTTCAGTGCCAGCTGGGAACAGTTGTGCCCATAAAAAAACACAGTTTATTGAATTTTACTGTTGCTTAGTGTGTTTAAAAAAACAGTACTTTCAGTGCCAGCTGGGAACAGTTGTGCCCATAAAAAACACAGTTTATTGAATTTTACTGTTGCTTATTGTTGAGGAAAAAAAGTACTTTCAGTGCCAGCTGGGAACAGTTGTCCCCATAAAAAATGTCCCCATAGAAAACACAGTTTATTGAATTTTACTGTTGCTTTATTGTGGAGAAAAAAAACAGTACTTTCAGTGCCAGCTGGGAAAAGTTGTGCCCATTAACCACATAAGGCCCGCCTTCAGCCGATGGGCGGTGGCAAAGGCTAGGCCTAAATGACCGCTGTCAGCCCATCGGCGGCGGCTCCTTATGTGGCAGCTGGCCAGAGATCGTGCGCTGTTATACACGCGCATCCACCTGCAATAGGCTCCGCCCACCCGTGACGTCAACCCGCCGGCCGTTCGGTACCACCGGCGGGTTGTTAACCCCTCGATCGCCGCAACATAAGCGTATATTACGCTTTGTAATGTATACAAAGCGTATTATACAGGCTGCCTCCTGCCCTAGTGATCCCAGTGATCGAGGGACCACCAGGGCAGGCTGCAGCCCTCCCTGTCTGCACACAAGGACACTGATCTGCCCCCCCCTGCCCTCTGATCTCCCACAGCACCCCTCAGACCCCCCCTGTCCACCCCCCACTGGTACTGGTTAAAAAAAAACAGTACTTTCAGTGCCAGCTAGGAACAGTTGTGCCCATAAAAAAACACAGTTTATTGAATTTTACTGTTGCTTATTGTTGTTTAAAAAACAGTACTTTCAGTTCCAGCTGGGAACAGTTGTGCCCATAAAAAACACAGTTTATTGAATTTTACTTTTGCTTAGTGTTTAAAAAAAAACAGTACTTTCAGTGCCGGCTGGGAACAGCTGTGCCCATAAAAAAACACAGTTTATTGAATTTTACTGTTGCTTATTGTTTTAAAAAAAACAGTACTTTCAGTGCCAGCTGGGAACAGTTGTGCCCATAAAAAAAAACACAGTTTATTGAATTTTACTGTTGCTTATTGTTGAGGGAAAAAAGTACTTTCAGTGCCAGCTGGGAACAGCTGTCCCCATAAAAACACAGTTTATTGAATTTTACTGTTGCTTATTGTTGAGGGAAAAAAGTACTTTCAGTGCCAGCTGGGAACAGTTGTCCCCATAGAAAACACAGTTTATTGAATTTTACTGTTGCTTTATTGTGGAGAAAAAAAACAGTACTTTCAGTGCCAGCTGGGAAAAGTTGTGCCCATTAAACACATAAGGCCCACCTTCAGCCGATGGGCGGTGGCAAAGGCTGGGCCTAAATGACCGCTGTCAGTCCATCGGCGGTGGCTCCTTATGTGGCAGCTGGCCGGAGATCACGCGCTGTTATGCACGCGCATCCGCCTGCAATAGGCTCCGCCCACCCGTGACGTCAACCCGCAGGCCGTTCGGTACCACCGGCGGGTTGTTAACCCCTCGATCGCCGCGACATAAGCGTATATTACGCTTTGTAATGTATAAGAAGCGTATTATACAGGCTGCCTCCTGCCCTAGTGATCCCAGTGATCGAGGGACCACCAGGGCAGGCTGCAGCCCTCCCTGTCTGCACACAAGCACACTGATCTGCCCCCCCTGCCCTCTGATCTCCCACAGCACCCCTCAGACCCCCCCTGCCCACCCCCCACTGGTACTGGTTAAAAAAAACTGTACTTTCAGTGCCAGCTGGGAACAGTTGTGCCCATAAAAAAACACAGTTTATTGAATTTTACTGTTGCTTATTGTTTAAAAAAAGAAGTACTTTCAGTGCCAGCTGGGAATAGTTGTGCCCATAAAAAAACACAGTTTATTGAATTTTACTGTTGCTTATTGTTGAGAAAAAAAAGTACTTTCAGTGCCAGCTGGGAACAGTTGTGCCCATAAAAAACACAGTTTATTGAATTTTACTGTTGAGGGGTGCTCTCTAGGACTCCCAAATGCGAATCTACCCGAAAATTCGGGTAGATTTTCACCATTGCCGAACCCGAAGGTTTCCGCGTCATGCCAATCCGAACGCGAAGGTTCCCGAATATGCGCACTCACAATTCAGCCGGATGGTGGGTTCGGCTTCGGTATTCGGGAGTGACGTGGGCCAATGGGAAGTCCTCCAGCCGAGGCCCTCAACCAATCAGAGGAGGGGAGCCTGGCCCTCCCCTCCTCTATATAAGGTGGCGGCCATTTTGCGGAGCCACGTACTTGCTGTGTGACTTTGTTGGTACTGAGAGTATCTCCAGTGCTGCTGCGTCTGAGCAAGTGCATTTCTCTTGTGCTAAACCCAGCATTTTGCTTCCTAAACACATTGATTGTACTCTTATATAGATAGCTAGTAATTTGATTGTTTGTAGTCAGCTAGTGTATAGTGTACTGTGCTAGGCTAGTGTTAGTCTGTGTGCAGGCTAGGCCTTCTAGCCTAGGGCAGCCTTAGCCTACTACTAGCTTAGGTAGGTTAGGGATTATAGTTAGTTTAATTAGTACTAGTACTAGTTTAGTTAATTTGTACTGCTGTAGTCTGTTACTTTATAGCTTCAGTACTTTATAGCTTCAGTACTGTTAGTTAATAGTTAGTTACTGACTGTGTACAGGCCAGCAAGCATCTGTTGTGATCTGTGACAGACAGTCATCTGCCCGACCCTATTGATTGATTGTGTCCGACCGTGTGTGACCGACTGTAATTGTCACCCACTGCTTGTCATACCACTTAGTTATTGTGTAGTAGTACACTAGCGATTTATAGCTAGTTGCGTACTTACTACCCATTCATTTAATTTCTATTTCTACTGTTAGTCAGTGAGTTTATAAGTTTCTGTACTGCATCATAAATAACAGTTACATCACAGGCCAGCATCCGTTGTGACCTGTGACTGTGATCTGCCCGACCCTATTGATTGATTGCATCCGACCGTGTGTGACCGACCGACTGTAATTTGTCACCCACTGTCTGTCACACGACTTAGTTATTGTGTAGTAGTACACTAGCGATTTATAGTTAGTTGCGTACTTACTACACGTTCATTTAATTTCTATTTCTACTGTTAGTCTGTGAGTTTATTAGTTTCTGTACTGCGTCATAAATAACAGTTACATCACAGGCCAGCATCCGTTGTGATCTGTGACTGTCATCTGCCCGTCCTGTGTGTAACTGACTTTAATTGTCACTGTCCGTCACAGGAGTTAGTTAGTACTGTAGACTACACTACTGCTGTTAGTAGTACTACTATTTAAAATTAAAAAAAATAAACTTTCATTTTTTGTTGTCACTCAACACCAGTCACCACCAACCCAGACTTTATTAAAGTTTACACCCTTTCCCGCCCTTTTCTACGTATTTTTTTTTTTTTACTGTATTTGTATATTGTTATTAAACAATGACTGGCAGAGGTAGAGGGCGACTGACCGCAGAGTTGTGGAGGAGGGAGTAGAGGCACAACAGCAGCGCGTTGCGCCCATCTTTGAAACGGGTCATCGCCCCCGGCCCATTCTGGCGAGTCAGGTGCAGGCTGTGGTGTAAATGATGGCGGAGCAGCAAGCCACCGTTTCCAGCCAGGCCTCCAGCACCAGCGAGACCAGTGCCAACACCACCAGCACTCCGGTCCGCAGCAGGCCTCCACCACTGCTTGAGGTCATGATCACGGTGACCCCATCGACCAGCCTGCCCTCACTGAGCTTGCTCTTGACCCCAGGGACTGCGAGCGTTTACAGGGATGTTTTGGAGCAGTTTGAGGTGGACATGACGGGGCCATGCAAGGAGGAGGAGGAGTTTGAGGTGGAGCAGTTTGTTGTTGGCGCTGAGGAGGAGGGCCGTGATGCAAGGGATGTTGGGGTAGAAGAGTTGGTTGAGGCGGGCTCAGAGGAGATGTTTGGGGATGATGATGATGTGCTGCTGGATCCTTCCTATGTGCCACCAGTACCACCAGCACAGTTGGTTGAAGGCAGCTCGTCATCGGAGGAAGAGGCATCTCTGGTGCAGAGGCGTGGCAGCAGCAAGGCGGCCAGCACAGGGCGTGGAAGGCAGGAGCCACAGCCTGCTGCTTCAGCCGCTAACACCAATATGCAAAAAGAAGGAGGAGAGAGCCGGAAACTGCAGAAACTGTCTTCCATCCAGGGAGGGGGGGGGGGGGCAGCACAGTCCCTAACAGAGGTATGTGTGCAGTATGTCTTCAGCGTGCTCAGGCCAAAGTCACATCTATATGCAAAAAGAAGGAGGAGAGCGCCGGCACTGCTGTCATACACTTTATTCCAAAATCATTAAAATCATCAAAGGGTAAATGACATTATCCATACAGAAGTTTGAAAACGCATACCATTGGTGACTGTGGATCTAGCGGTGGGTGCGAAGGGTGCAGAGCCTGACGGCCGTTTCACGCCTTTTGCGCTTCTACGGAGGCAGGCCCGAAACGGCCGTCAGGCTCTGCACCCTTTGCACCCACCGCACCATCCACAGTCACCAATGGTATGTGTTTTCAAACTTCTGTATGGATAATGTCATTTACCCTTTGATGATTTTAACTTCACCAAGTGCCCAGTGGACGCAACCTGTGCAATTTGCAACAGTTGCGGTGTCAGTCTCAGCAGAGGTCGCAATCTCCTCAAGTTGAGTACCTCGTGCCTGCAGCCCCACTTAGAGAACAAACATTTGGAGGACTATAGTGAGTATATGAAGCTGAAGGACAGTTGCGCAGGCAGTGGTCAGAGCCAGACAGCCACTGCACAGACTGCAGCAGCAGCAGCATCCCACCCTCCTGCCCATCCAGCAGCAGGAGCACAGCAGCAGCAGCAACGTGGGCCGCACACTCAATCACGCCGTGAGTGCGCGGATCCATATAACCATGGATTCATGGAGCAGCCGGTCCACCCTCGGGCGCATCAGAGGCAGCAGCGGCACCAGTCACCCACTATGTGGTGCCACCGCGCGAGGTCAGGGGAGAAGCAGCAGCTCCCGCCACCAAGCGAACCCGTCTGAACAGCAGCGTGAAGGCCCACCACTGCCAAGCGCTGCTGGAAATGAGAAGCCTGGGGAAAAACAGCTTGACGGCAGGCAACGTGCTCTGTACCGGTACCGGGGTACCCTCAGGGAGCAGGAGAAGACGTTGCTGACCCCCAGAGGCCTCACAGTCAGAATTGTGGTGTCCGACAATGCTGCCATCAGCAGGGGAGACTTGGTCCACGTCCCCTGTTTGGCCCACGTCCTCAACCTGGCGGTGCAAAAGTTCATACGCACCTACCAGGGGATGGAGGAGCTGTTAGAAGCGGCGCGAAAAATTGTGCGCACTTTCCGCCGCTCATCTGCTGCCGCAGCAAAACTGGCAGACATCCAGCAGCTCGAGGGCCACGACACCGCCTAATCATCGATGTGCCAACTCGCTGGAACTCCACCCTGGCGATGTTGGAGCGGCTGGTTCAGCAGAGGAGGGCTGTCCAACGCTACATCTATAATGCCACTGTCACCGGCAGCAACACCAAACTCCAGATCCTCACCAAAGCACAGTGGGGGCAGATGCAGCAGGTCTGCTTGGTGTTGGCTCCCTTCCTGCAGGGAACCAACCTGGTGAGCGAACAACGGGCATCCCTTTGTCAGTGGGTGCCCTTTGTTTGTCTGCTGGACAGGGCACTTGGCGATTGTGTGGATTTGGGAGAGGAGGCCCTGAACCAGCTGGAACAGCAGCCGTCTGTGCAGTCCACTGCTGCTCAGGTATTTGAGTCCCTGGAGGAGGATGAGGAGGAGTTGGATGTGCTGGGCATTGCTGCTGAGGGGGAACAGCGGAGCGCAGCAGCAGTGGTGCGAGGGTGGAGAGGGGAGGAAGAGGCTCAGGGGCCAGAGGAGTAGAAGGACCCTGATGTCTCTGTTGGACGGACCACCCTGCTCCCCATGGCAGCCACATGCTGCGCTGCCTGCGCACAGACCCCAGGGTCAAGCAGATGCAAGCGAGGGAGGACGCCTGCATCAGCATGATCCTAGACCCACGGCTGAGGGGGAGGTGGGATCAGTTTCTGCCTGCTAGGGACCGTGAGCAGCGAACAAGGGAGTTGCAGGAGATCCTTGTTCGGCGACTGGAGGAAGCCTTACCCCAGCCTTCCACCCCCTCTGTCCCTGTCCAGCCAGCACAGGAGCCGGTGCCTGCGGTCAGCAGCAGCGTCAGGAGACCTGCTGTCATTGACGCAGGCGCTCTACATGACGGTATAGCAGCCGAGAGAGGAGGTGCATGCAGCAGCCACCTTCTCTCAAAGTCACAGCCAGCGCATGACCCGGATGGTGTCCGACTACATGGGGTCCTTTAATGGTGGACCCCATGGAGTACTGGGTGGAGCGCTTGCACATCTGGAGTGAGCTGGTACGCCCTGGAAGTATTGGCTTGCCCCCATTCCAGCGTGCTGTCCGAGAGGTGCTTCAGTGCAGCCGGTGGCGTGGTCACTGAGAAGCGCTCTCGTCTATGCCCAGAGGGCATGAACAGACTGACATTTTTGAAGATTAACCAGGCCTGGATTGAAGGCACGTTCATGGCACCTGTTGTCGGCGAGAGGAGGACATGAGGTGCCTGGGAATTATTGATTGACATCAACCTTCAGTCCCTGGGTCCTGATATTTTGGCCAGGTTTTTCTTTAGTTGCTGTGGTACTAACGCTAGGTACCATGGCCTGTGACATGCCTGCTGCTGCCACACGTCACTCCTCCTCCTGCTGCTGCTGCATTTATTTATTTATTCATGATTTTATTTATTTATTTATGTATGTATTTATTTATTTATTGTATTTATAAAGCGCCAACATATTACACAGCGCTGATTTTCATCCTCCTGCTGTCTGTGTTCCCACCGCCAGGGTCCACAGAATTATGCGCTTCTGCCATGCGCCACTAGCTATTACGCCCCTACAATAGCTGTATACTGTTGTAAAAAGTTGTGCAGTGGACACAATGTGGGCTTCACGACTGCTGTCTGGAACCTCCTCCTGATCTTGCTGTTTATTTCCAGCCGTGGTACCAACGCTAAGTACCATGGCCCCGTTACATTGCCTGCTGCCACACGTCACTCCTCCTCCTGCTGCTGCTGTATTTATCCTCCTGCTGTCTGTGTTCCCACCGCCAGGGTCCACAGAATACATTGCCTGCTGCCATGCGCCACTAGCTATTAAGCCACAAATTTAGCTATGCTGGTGTTGAAGATAACATTTTACAACAGTAGAGTTCTGTAAGGGAAAAAACATTAAGTTGGGTTCAAGAGGAAGAATATGAACACAAAAAAAAGATGGAGAAGAAGAAGGAGAAGAGTTTTCCATCCCTTTTTTTTCTGAATTACACCTATTTAAATGTGATTTCCCTTTAAAAAAAAAACGCATCCGAATTCGCGAACACAAATTTTTTCCCGAATTTTGTTACTGACCCTGAACCGATTTCGAATCTGAACCGAATTTCAGCGATCGCAACCGAATTAAAATTTTCCGCAGACCCGAATTCGAATGTACCCGAATCGAATTTTGGTACATTCGAGCATGCCTGCTGTTGCTTATTGTTGAGCAAAGAAAACAGTACTTTCAGTGCCAGCTGGGAACCGTTGTTCCCATAAAAAACACAGTTTATTGAATTTTACTGTTGCTTATTGTTGAGGAAAAAAAACAGTACTTTCAGTGCCAGCTGGGAACAGTTGTGCCCATTAAAAAAAAAAAAATAATTTTTCTTTGTGACAAGTAACGACTACTATGAAGAAATCCAGTGAAAGAGGGAGGGGAGGGGAAGTGGTGTTTCCGCTGACGGTTCACGTACCGTGTTTGCGCACCAAAGAAAACCCACTCAATACCACCCATCTTGTACGGGCAAAAAACAACCCTCAATAACCCGGGGAGCGGGACCAGGTAGTAGATTGGTTGACCTCTCAAGCGTCCAGCAGCAGGTTAAGCACCTGCTCATCCTTGTCTGGCACGATGTCCTCTGCCAGTTACAAGGAGCCAGGGGGCACAAACGTGACACAACCGGCAACTACACCATGCACACAACGGACACATACCGAGTCCGACCAATTGTTCCACAACACAATGGGATATATGCAGGAGCTATTCCCCCCCAGATGTGCAACCTTGCATTTGTGAAAGGTCAATGGAGCAGCCACAAATGGTGTGCCTGGATTCACTAGCAGTGGATGCTGAAAATGCACCAATTACTGAAAGGAAAAGCGAGAACGAAGACACCCAAATCTGCGCAGGAATTTGAATCGCAGGAGGTCTGCCAAGATGAGGAAGAGATGGGATTGAGGTGCACAGAGGTTGTTCGGACTGGGAGCTCTACTCCAGTGCGCAGAGGAGGTTACGGACGAGTTACGGATGAGTTCGCATACCCAACATGGGAAGCAGGCCATCGCCGTCGGCATAGCACTACAGATGAGTGAATCTCTAAGCTAGACACCTGGCACGAACTGGCACTGTACGCAATAGAGGTGCTGGCTTGCCCTGCCGCCAGCGTTATGTCCGAACGTTGTTTCAGTGCTGCCGGAGGCATCGTTACAGATAGGCGTATCCGCCTCTCCACAGCAAATGCAGACCGTCTGACACAAAAAAAAATGAATAAATCGTGGACTGGAACTGACTTCGCAACACCCCCGACCAAGCACCATGAACATCTGTGCTGGGTTAGCGTTGCTGGTCCCAGATAGGAATAGCGAAAAAACAGAGGCGCCAGTAGAATAAAAGTTATACCAATTTAAAACCAATTAAAATGTGGGTGGCAATGGTGGACTTGCCTACCCTACAGGAAGCCAAAAAACACTTTGTGTGGTATAAAAATATTAAATTTAATTAATTTAGTACTCCAAACAAAAACAAATAGTTTGCAACGCGTTTCACGGGTCCCAAGCCCGCTTCCTCAGGCAAAACACATACAAGCAGGAGCAACAAAGCAGTAGTAGTTAAATTTTATATTTTTATACCATACAAAGTGTTTTTTTGGCTTCCTGTAAGGTAGGCAAGTCCACCATTGCCACCCACATTTTAATTAGTTTTAAATTGGTATTACTTTTATTCTGCTGGCGCCTCTGTTTTTTCGCTACGCAATTATCCACCTGGTGGGATGGGTGTGGACACCCTTTCTTCACAGAGAGCGACTTCTTAGCCTGAGCGGGGACAGGTCTAATCTCCCCGTTTGCGGAACAAGTGGTTGCCTGATCTCGGCAACCTACCCTTGTGAGTATAACTTACTATCACTTACGTTCACATCAATTAACTTACAATAATACACCATTGGGGGCTCTCGATTGTTTCCTTTTCTCTCCCCAGATAAGAATAGGACTGCTTTTCAGGAATATCTCATTTGTATAATTATCAATGCATGGCGGCAAAATGCATTGGTTTAAAGTGAACCTGAGGTGAGAATGAGATGGAGGTTGCCATATTTATTTCCTTTTAAACTATACCAGTTACCTGGCAGCCATAATGATCTATTTGGACGCAGTTGTGTGTGAATTAAACCATAAAGGAGTATGCAGGTAATCTTGCCAGGTCGGACATTATTGTCAGAAACACCTCATCTGCTGCATGCTTGTTCAGGGTCTATGCCTGAACGTATTAGAGGCAGAGGATCTGCAGGACAACCAGGCAACTGGTGTTGCTTAAAAGGAAATAAATATGGCAGCCTCCATGTCACTCTCACCTCAAGTTCACTTTAAGCCTGCATTTTGTCCTCATGCAAGGCCTGGGTTGTGTCACAAAGTGTGGCCTTGTTCTCCTGTACCTCCTCTTCCATCCTGTGTGCTGGGTTAGCGTTGCCGGTCCCATTGGTAGGACTACTTTTCAGGATTATCTCATTTCTATTATATTTATCAATGCATGGCGACAAAATGCATTGCTTTAAAGAGAACCTGAGGTGGGGTGCTGACAATGAAATCTGCATACAGAGGCTGGGTCTGCCTATACTGCCCAGCCTCTGTTGCTATACAGATCCTCCCTAAGCCCCCCCCTGCGCTCTGCTATCCCCCATAAATCACAGCCGCGCTGCTGACACACAGCATGTCACAGCGGGCTGTGTTTACCTCTGTATTGTCAGTCTCGGCGCTCCCCCCGCCTCCTGCATAGCTCCAATCCCCGCCCGGGTCCCTTCCCTCCCCGCTAATTGGAGGGAAGGGATGCGGCGAGGACCGGAGCTATGCAGGAGGCGGGGGAGCACTGAGACTGACAATACAGAGGTCAACACATTTATGGGTGATCGCATAGCGCAGGGGGCGCTTAGGGGGGATCTGGATAGCAACAGAGACTGGGCTGTATAGGCAGACCCAGCCTCTGTATGCGGATTTCATTGTCAGAACCCCACCTCGATTTCTCTTTAAGCCTGCATTTTGTCCTCATGCAAGGCCTGGGCGGTGTCAGAAAGCATGGCCTTGTTCTCCTGTACCTCCTCTTCGATCCTGTGTGCTGGGTTAGTGTTGCCAGTCCCATTGGCAGGACTGCTTTATAGTAATATCTCATTTCTATTATATTTATTAATGCATGGTGACAAAATGCATTGCTTTAAGAGTGCATTTTGTCCTCATGCAAGGCCTGGGTTGTGTCACAAAGCGTGGCCTTGTTCTCCTGTACCTCCTCTTCCATCCTGTGTGCTGGGTTAGCGTTGCTGGTCCCATTGGTAGGACTGCTTTTCAGGAATATCTCATTTCAATTATATTTATCAATTCATGGCGACAAAATGCATTGCTTTAAGCCTGCATTTTGTCCTCATGCAAGGCCTGGGTTGTGTCACAAAGCGTGGCCTTGTTCATCTGTACCTCCTCTTCCATCCTGTGCGCTGGGTTAGCATTGCCGGTCCCATTGGTACTAGGACAGCTTTTCAGGATCTCATTTGTATAAAATGTATAAATGTATGGCGATAAACTGCATTGGCCTTAAAGAGACTCCGTAACAAAAATTGCATCCTGTTTTTTATCATCCTACAAGTTCCAAAAGCTATTCTAATGTGTTCTGGCTTACTTCAGCACGTTCTACTATCACCATCTCTGTAATAAATCAACTTATCTCTCTCTTGTCAGACTTGTCAGCCTGTGTCTGGAAGGCTGCCAAGTTCTTCAGTGTTATGGTTCTGTGATGCATCTCCCCCCTCCAGGCCCCTCTCTGCACACTGCCTGTGTATTATTTAGATTAGGGCAGCTTCTCTCTTCTCTCTTATCTTTTACAAGCTGGATAAATCCTCCTCTGAGCTGGCTGGGCTTTCACATACTGAGGAATTACATACAGGCAGAGCTGTCTGCACTCTGCAGTAAGAAACAGCCTGACACTTCAGTGGAAGATAGCTGCAGGAGGAAAGAAACACACAAATGATCTCTTGAGATTCAAAAGGAATGGTGTATACAGCCTGCTTGTGTATGAATGTATTTTCTATGTGTGGACATATTGTACATCAACCTACTTCCTGTTTTGGTGGCCATTTTGTTTGTTTATAAACAAACTTTTTAAAACTGTTTTTAACCACTTTTAATGCGGCGAGGAGCGGCGAAATTGTGACAGAGGGTAATAGGAGATGTCCCCTAACGCACTGGTATGTTTACTTTTGTGCGATTTTAACAATACAGATTCTCTTTAAGCGTGCAGTTTTCCCCATACACGTATGCCTTTTTTTGAGAGTTTTGTTTTATTGGCAGTCAAGCATAATTGGCGCACTGCTCTGCAAACATGAGTCCCTGTTTTTATTCTGAGCCTAAGATCTATGTGTAAATGCCCCCCTCCCCCCCCCCCCCCCCCACACACACACTATTTAAAACCCATTTTGCAGAAGTGTCCCTCATTTTGCAAGTTTTTTCAGGCCTGCAAAGCAGGCATGCTCGGGTCCCCATTGACTTCAATTAGGCTCGGTGTTCGGCCAAATATCCTGAACAGCCAGACCATGTTCGGCCGAGCCGACCCGAGCCCGTATATCTGGGTGTTCGATCAACACTACACAGAAAGTTAAAAAAATCATTTTTTTGACAAAATTCATGTCTTTTTTGATGAATATAATAGGAACTAAAAATCACAGCAGCAATCAAATAGCACCAAAAGAAAACTGTATTAGTGACAAGAAAAGGAGGTAAAATTAATTTAGGTGGTAGGTTGTATGACCGAGCAATAAACAGTTAAAGCTGCAGTGGTCTGAATGGAAAAAAGTGTCTGGTCCTTAAGGGGTTTTAAGACTGCAGTCCTTAAGTGGTTAAATATATACCATCAGGTCGATTCATTTTTTTGCATGCAAAAATAATGCAAATAGCAAGAACACAAAACATGCATACTTTTTGCATGAAAAAATAATGCAAATAACAAAACACGAACAAGTAACCATATACAATACAGCAGTCCCTAAAGCCCGGCTTTTCAGGATGTCTTTTATGAAATTCCCTAATTAAACGGGGAGCATGCATACCAGAAACAGGTTCCCAAGAGTTTTCCTCCACTCCATACCCCTTCCATTTGACTAAATAATCATTGCAATCAATGACAGGTCTCTCTGGGGTACGAAGAAATAGTCTATCCTAGAGGGTTTATTATGGACTGAAGAATAAAAAGCGAAATCTCTCTCTTGTGGGTGGGATATCCTCCATGGGTCCATTAGAGATAATTTCTGCAACTGAGATTTAATGTGGCGTAAGGCCGCATATGACAAGGTAGTTGATCCATTAGAGCAATCCTGGAGGGGGTTCAAAGGTACATTAAAATCTCCCCCCAGGATCAACAAACCACTAGTAAAGTCATCCAGTTTGGTTAAGGTGGAAGACATAAAGGATGGTTGCTGCTTATTTGGTACGTATATATTTGCAAGGGTGACCATTTGATTAGCAATTTTTCCTTTAACAAATAAGTAACGACCCTCAGGATCTTGGACCATCTCAAGCAATGTAAACGGTATATCATAACGAACAAATATTGATACCCCCTTAGTTTTAGAAGTTGGCGACGTCGCGTGAAAAGCAGTAGGAATTAAATCTGCTGGGAATGTGATTGGATCGCAGATGCATCTCTTGCAGGTAAGCTATTTGGACTTTTTCCCATTGCAGAAAGTCAAAGATTATAGATCTTTTCTCTGGCGTGTTGAGACCGTTTACATTAAATGAGACTAGTCTCCACTTAGTCTGATCTCTATGCATTGTCAAAGAATCCTGTCTTGGTGAATTGAATGTCTCAGTATCAAACACGTTCTTCCCTTCAGAAATGGGTATCAGAGGGAGAAAGGCTGGAGGGAGAGGAGAGATTAAAAAGCAGAGAGTTATAAAGAGGTAATATAAAGCAAAGAGTTCCCTGTGAAGGACCAGCATTTGTAATATTGTATATTTACAAGACAACTGTGTGAGAAAAAAAACCCACGTGGATGCGACCTGGGGGGGCGCACCCACCTACTATAGTGGGGTAAACAAAGTCAGTGTATAAATAACACACTGGAAAATAAAATATATATATATATATATATACTACTACTACTTTCAAATAAGTATATATGGTGTTGAGAAGGAGTATTGTATTATCACATGCCACTGTTGCCTCCGTATCAGACAGCAGATCATAGAACAACGGACCCATAGAATGAGGGTGAGTCCCCGTGTGAGCCCCATCAGAACAACCCCCCAAAACACGTGTAACAGAAAAAGGAAGAATATAAACAAACTAAATAAGACACGTGTCAGGGGAGAAGGAAGGATGGGACCCAGGAGAGGACACAATAGCCCCATCACCAGGGGTAGCGTGACTATCTTGAACTGTGATCTAATATGGAGTAAATTGTTCACATGCCATAGAACTGTACAAAGAAGGGTAAAGTGGTAACTCAAGGTGTCAAAAGGAATTAAAAGTTAAAGGTATGACATCATAACAATCTTTAGCGTTACTTAAATCGGTATGCTTTAAGGCAGCTTTAATGTAGTTGGTTTCCCAATATATATTAGAAAATTCCTGCCCTTTCACATTCCTCCACCTCCCTACATAGAGAAGGGAGGGATGGCCCATTTTCCGTTATAGACAGATACAGGAAGGTGTGAGACAGTAGAGGAGTTCAAAAGAGGGGTAGAGTATGGAAAGCATAAGGATGAGTAAAGGGTAAACCTACATGCTTAAATGATTACAGGCCTGTTGCCCTGACATCATTGGTCATGAAAGCATTTGAAAAACTGGTAAATACTTATCTGAAATCCATCACAGATCCCCTGCTGGACTCTTTGCAATTTGCCTACAGGCCCAATAGATCCGCAGACGATGCCGTGAACATGTGTATGCATTATGTACTACAACATCTAGACACCCCAGGAACCTACCCCAGGATTGTATTCATAGATTACAGCTTTGCATTTAATACCATAATTCCATCACTGCTACACGGCAAGCTCTCCCAGCTACACATACCTGAATCCATCTGCAAATGGATAACCGATTTCTTAACCGACAGAAGACAGCATGTTAGACTTGGTAAACTCACATCAAGCTCTCTGACAGTCAGAACTGGTGCACCCCAGGGCTGTGTGCTTTCCCCACTGCTCTACTCACTTTACACCAATGACTGCATCTCCACAGATCCATCTGTTAAGGTTCTGAAGTTTGCAGACAACACAACAGTAGTTGGTCTCATACAAAACGGGGACGAGTCTGCATACAGGCATGTGGTGGGATAGCTTTCCTCCTGGTGCAGCAGCAACAACTTGGAACTAAACGCTCTCAAAACTATGGAGATGATAATAGACTTTAGGAGATCTCCCCCCAAGCACCTCCCCTTAACCATAAATGGATCCACAATAACCCAGGTAGGGTCATTCAAGTTTCTTGAGTCCACGATCTCAAACTACCTAAAATGGGACAACAACACTGCCACTATTGTCAAGAAAGCGCAACAGAGGATGTACCATCTACGGCAGCTGAAAAAGTTTGGCCTACCTCAAAATCTAATGGTGCAGTTCTACGCTGCAATCATCAAATCCACCATAACATCATCTATGACTGTATGGTTCGGCTCCTGCTCAGCATTAGAAAAGGGGAGGCTGCAGCGCATCATCCGATCAGCGGAAAGGATAATTGGCTGTAGGTTACCTTCCCTGCAGAATCTTTATGCTAGCAGGTGCAGAAAGAGAGCGACCAAAATTGCCTCTGACCCTTCTCACCCAGCTCACTCCATCTTCCAGCGCATGCCTTCAGGAGTAAGATTCCGGTCAATCGCTACCAAAACCTCTAGACACAGGAACAGCTTTTTTCCTCAAGCGGTAGCTATACTTAATGCTGAACCACGTTAGAGCTGCTAGGACTTGAAAGTAATCAGCACAGAACTGAAAATGAACAATTCTCACATTGCTTACTGCCACTATACTTATAATGTCCTTGACTTGTAATATACACTGTCTGTCCTTGTATTGTTTTTGTTTGTGCAAACTTACTTGGCGAAAATAAATGTATTCTGATTCTGTTTGGAGTATCAGTATCTGAAATAGTGCAAAGGCATATGGAGATAATATCTACAGTGGTTTGCAAAAGTATTTGGCCCCCATGAAGTTTTCCACATTTTGACATATTATTGCCACAAACATGAATCAATTTTATTGGAATTCCACGTGAAACACCAATACAAAGTGGTGTACACGTGAGAAGTGGAACGAAAATCATACATGATTCCAAACATTTTTTACAAATAAATAACTGCTAAGTGGGGTGTGCGTAATTATTCAGCCCCCTTTGGTCTGAGTCCAGTCAGTTGCCCATAGACATTGCCTGATGAGTGCTAATGACTAAATAGAGTGCAACTATGTGTAATCTAATGTCAGTACAAATACAGCTGCTCTGTGACGGCCTCATAAGTTGTCTAAGAGAATATTGGGAGCAACAACACCATGAAGTCCAAAGATCACACCAGACAGGTCAGGGATAAAGTTATTGAGAAATTTAAAGCAGGCTTAGGCTACAAAAAGATTTCCAAAGCCTTGAACATCCCACGGAGCTCTGTTCAAGTGATCATTCAGAAATGGAAGGAGTATGGCACAACTGTAAACCTACCTGTAAGTCCCACGGGAGAAAAGCGCTTTACAAATGTTATTTGTTGTTGTTGTTGTTGTTACCAAGACAAGGCCGTCCACCTAAACTCACAGGCCCAACAAGGAGAGCGCTGATCAGAAATGCAGTCAAGAGGCTCCGCTCAGGTGGGGGAATCTGTCCATAGGACAACTATTAGACGTGCACTGCACAAAGTTGGCCTTTATGGGAGAGTCCCATTTGCAGTTTGCCACAAGCCATGTGGGGGACACAGCAAACATGTGGAAGAAGGTGCTCTGGTCAGATGAGACCAAAATGGAACTTTTTGGCCAAAATGCAAAACGCTATGTGTGGCGGAAAACTAACACTGCACATCACTCTGAACACACCGTCCCCACTGTCAAATATGGTGGTGGCAGCATCATGCTCTGGGGACGCTTCTCTTCAGCAGGGACAGGGAAGCTGGTCAGAGTTGATGGGAAGATGGATGGAGCCAAATACAGGAAAACCTCTTGGAGTCTGCAAAATACTTGAGACTGGGGTGGAGGTTCACTTTCCAGCAGGTAAACGACCCTAAACATAAAGCCAGGGCAACAATGGAATGGTTTAAAACAAAACATATCCATGTGTTAGAATGGCCCAGTCAAAGTCCAGATCTAAAGCTAATCGAGAATCTGTGGCAAGATCTGAAAACTGCTGTTCACAGGGGCGCATGCGCGGCGCGATCGAAGATGGCCGCCTGATCTCCGAGCTCCCGTCCTGGCTCCTGCGCCGCTACTGATAGAAAACGCCAGCGCACCCTGAGATCATTACCAACGATGGGGTGGGAATCCGGAGTGTCTGCGGAACAAATCTATGGGCGGCAAGCGCCGTTCCGGGCGAAAGCAGAGCCGAGCACTGGACCATTACTTCCTGAGGCCTAACCCTCCCTCACAAGCCGAGCACTCCAAGATGACATCCAAAGCATCCAAGACGGATCCAGCGGCTGAGTACATCACGAAAGAAGTACTAGAGGGGTGCCTAGCAGACCTGCATAAGAGGGTGTCACAATCTATAAAGGACACAATAACATCAGCTCTATCCGACATCAGATCTGATATTTCTATTGCGCTATCGCGCACTTCCACCCTTGAGCAAGATGTAAGCTCCTTGCAAAGCAGGTGCACATACCTCGAGGAGAAAAACGCTAGATTGACAGATTCAGTGGCGGCTCTGCAAAGATCTCAAGAAGACAGTGAGAACAGAGACCGCAGACAGAACTTACGCTTTAGAGGAGTTCCTGATTTAGTTCACCCCGCAGACATCAAGCAGTATCTAACTAATCTCTGTGAGACTTTATCACCAGAAACTCCAAAAGAGATGTGGCGATTTGACAGGGCTCACCGTGCTATAGGCCCCAGGCCTGCTGGAGCCCCACTCCTCCGTGATATTATTGCACATTTTCATTTTTATGAAGCCAATATAGTATAGTAATGGCAACCAGGAATACGATTTCCTACAACTATCAAGGTACGGAAATACAAATACTAAACGATATTTCTCCCATTACTTTAGCAAAAAGGAAGAAACTTAGACCTGTTACTCGGCTTTTACGGGAAAAGGGAATCGCTTATCGTTGGGGATATCCCTTTAACCTGCTGGGCGGTCTGGACGAGCTCAGCTCGTCCAGTACCGCCGGAGCCTGCCGCTCAGGCCCTGCTGGGCCGATTTGGCTCAAATAAAAAGCAGCACACGCAGCCGGCACTTTGCCAGCCGCGTGTGCTGCCTGATCGCCGCCGCTCTGCGGCGATCCGCCGCGAGCAGCGGCGAAAGAGGGTCCCCCCAGCCGCCTGAGCCCAGCGTAGCCGGAACAAAAAGTTCCGGCCAGCGCTAAGGGCTGGATCGGAGGCGGCTGACGTCAGGACGTCGGCTGACGTCGATGACGTCACTCCGCTCGTCGCTATGGCGACGATGTAAGCAAAACAAGGAAGGCCGCTCATTGCGGCCTTCCTTGTTTATTCTGGGCGCCGGAGGCGATCGGAAGATCGCCTCCGGAGCGACCTCTAGTGGGCTTTCATGCAGCCAACTTTCAGTTGGCTGCATGAAATAGTTTTTTTTTTATTAAAAAAAAAACCCTCCCGCAGCCTGCCTGGCGATCTTAATAGAACACCAGGCAGGTTAAACTGATTGCTACTAAGGAGGGAGTGGTGCATGCAATCTCAGACCCAGAAGATTCTGGAGACCTTTTAAAAGGTCTGGGCCTTCGTCTTCCAACCCCAGGACCATCTCCTACCAAAGCTTCAGACACCACACATTCTCCAAATCATCAATCTAGTTCTCCAACTAAAGTGCAAGATGACTGAACTAGGGTGCCATTTCTGTGACTTTTACAAGATATGCGGAATGCGGGGACAGGGGGGATTTGCTTGTTGATCGGATGTGGCCGGTCGAGCAGTGTATGTTTCCCCTTTCGTGGTGTGAAGAGGGTCACACCCAATCTGAGTTTGTGTTATACTCAGGTAAAAAAAAACCTAAACATGTTTTGCTCTACCTGTTTACATTATATACTCAGGTGCTAACAGATAGAGCTATTTCTCTAGTTAACAGTATACAATGTGTTCTCTGTTTTTCCTCTATTCTTCTTTCTTGTCTTTCACTTATTCTCTCCTTTTCCGAGTCGGGGACTCAATCAGTTGTTAAGAAAACTTTGGGAGGGGGCGACCCTGGGGATCCTGTGCTATGTCAGTTAAGCAGCCTAATTTGGGACGATTATGGTAAAATTTTTATCATTAAATGTTAAGGGACTTAATTAAATCAGAAAGCGTTACTTGGCTTTACGTGATTTGGAAAGATCAAAAGCAGACTTTATTTTTATGCAAGAGACAAGATTTTCTAGTCTTAAGCCAGGCTTTCTGAAGAGCAAATCATATCCTGTGACGTATTTAGCTAGCTCACAGTCCAAAAAAGCAGGAGTAGCCATCATAATTCGCCATTAATGTCCTTTTTTAGTGACTGATGTTTGTAAGGATCCCCAGGGCCGCTATCTGATCATACGTGGCGCACTACACGGAATTGACATGATTGTCGCCACTATTTATGCCCCAAATGAACATCAAACACCATTCTTAGAAAAAGTATTATCTAAAATTTCAAATATGGGATGTGCCAATATTGTAATTGGGGGGGATATTAACATGATTTTTTCTCCTACTATGGATCGAAAATCTGGCTCTCGTCCTCTCAACTTTAAAGCTATATGTTCTGCTTCCCGTAGATTCAGAGACCTCTTAAAGCAGTATGGCCTACTTGACGCTTGGAGAACACAGCATCCTCTCGAACACGATTACACTTTTTATTCGCATAATCATGGTACGTTTACTAGAATCGATCATATTTTTATCTCCCCTCCTCTTCTTTCTTGTCTAACAGACTCTCATATAGGACCCATATCATGGTCTGACCACGCTCCCATTGATGTCATCCTAAATCTGACCCATTCTCCCTACATACCCTCAGTCTGGAGATTAAACGATAGCATACTTACAAGTGAAGAAGCGGTAGAAGACATTACACAAACATTGCAGGATTTTTTTTCAATTAATGATGGATCGGTCACTAGTAAAGCAACTATTTGGGAAGCCCACAAGGCCACTATAAGGGGTAAATTCATTTCATTATTGTCCAAACGCAAGAAGGAATTTAATTCTTGGCCTTATATAGCAAATTAATCCAAGAAGAGGAACAGTTCAAAAAATCCCCAACCTCTGCAAGGTACAATCTCCTTGAGAGCATTCGCAAATCTATCTCAGATCTTCATTTTACTAAAATTGAACGAGCTATATCTTTCACCAAACAGTTATTCTACGAGAAAGGGAATAAAGCACACACAATTTTGGCCAAGAAGTTGAGGGGGATGAGAGCCAGAAACGCGGTTTTCGCATTGAAGGACAAAAAAGGGAATATAAAATATGATCTCAGGGAAATAGCTTCCATATTCAAATCATATTATCTAGCCCTATATAACCTGCAGCAAGACAAAAGCACACCTCAGCCTAGTCTAGCTCAGATAAACAATTACCTAAGAAGCTGTGGACTACCTAGATTATCACCAAGTCAGGCAGCTTCATTAAATGCTCAGATCACATTGGAAGAAGTCAGAAATACCCTGAAACCTTTGAAACCGCATAAGGCACCTGGTCCTAATGGATTCACGGTGGCATATTATAAAAAGTTTGCTGATCTTTTACTCCCTAAACTAACAGATTTATTCAATGCTTTTACTGATCGTGAGCGGATTCCGAGCTCCATGCTACGTTCTCATATGGTAGTGATACCCAAACCTGAACGTGACCCCTTAGACTGTAAGAATTACAGACCAATATCCCTTATAAACACAGACCTCAAGTTATTCTCCAAACTGTTAGCAAACTGATTATCAGTACTCATGCCATCGTTGGTCCATCTGGACCAGGTGGGGTTCATTACAGGACGGTACGCTGGAGACAACATTAGACGTACATTAAATATTATTGATTATATTAATCATCATAAAATTCAGTCACTTATATTAAGTTTAGATGCCGAAAAAGCGTTTGATCGCTTAAATTGGTCTTTCTTGTTTCAATCTTTGACTTTTATGGGGATATCAGGTAATTTTTTTCATACCCTACAAAAAATATATCTTAATCCATTAGTAGCACTTAAAATTCCATATACAGACCCCAATGACTACTTTTCCATTTCTAATGGACCGCGTCAGGGCTGCCCCTTGTCCCCTCTGTTATTTGCGCTCTCCATTGAGCCTCTGGCAGCCAGGATAAGAGGCAGCCCTGATATCAGAGGTATCTCCATTGGGGATCAGGAATACAAAATTTTGTTGTTTGCTGACGACGTGTTATTGACAGTGAGTAATCCGTTAATATCCCTGGCATCTTTAAAATCAGAACTTGACCTATTCGGATCTTTTTCTAATTATAAGGTCAATGATTCTAAAACAGAAGTTCTTCCTTTAAACATTTCGGATCGCCAACTATCCTCTACAATGATGGGATATCCTTACAGACTACAACACTCATCTTTGAAATACTTAGGCGTAAATATCCCTAAATACACCTCCCAAACAATTCAATATAATATTACTCCCATGATTTCTAAATTGATGGCAGATCTAACTAAATGGGAAAACTATCCAATATCATGGTTTGGTCGAATGGTCTCATTGAAAATGAACTCCCTCCCTAAGTTACTGTACCTAATGTCAGTCATACCATTAAATATACCCAAACATGCCTTTCTCCCTCTACAGCGAAAGTTATTTCAATTTATTTGGCACCATAGACCACCTAGGATAGCAAAATCAGTATTGATGCTTCAGCGAAAACATGGGGGACTTTCGGTTCCAAATCTTTCCAATTATTATGTAGCCTGTCAACTACATCAGATGCTAGCCTGGACTTCTAAATTTCCTCATGCCTCCTGGTCGCAAATGGAATTCCATCATTTCTCACCATGGCACCCTAGTTCTGTTCTTTGGACCAGTTCTAAAACTATACCACAATCGGCAAAAATATTTTCTTCCATTACGAATAATCTACACCTATGGAAATTACTAAGGAAAAAAATGGACTTGCTACCACAAAACTCAATCTTACGTCCGGTACTGGGGTCTCCCGATTTTGCTCCTGGCCTAGGTTCTTCCAACTTCTCTGGATGGCACCTTCATCACATCAGGTTTATTGAGGACTTACTGGACCCTTACGATAACAGACTGCTATCATTTGATGCTTTAAAAGAAAAACTTCAGCTTGACAGCTCTCAATTCCTCCAATTCATGCAAATCAGGAACTTTTTACGTTCTTTATCATCTTCCTTGATTTTCCCTAAGCAGTCAGAACTTGAGTACATTTGGGAGATGGGTCCTCAACAAAAAGGACTAATTTCATTATTATATACTTGGGTAAATGATCCTATTCGTAGCAATCCTAGTCTTAAACATAATTATATGACCTATTGGGAGGAGGCATGTGGTATAGAGATAACAAAGGACTCATGGTCTAGGTTATGGGTTAATGCAGCCAAGACCTCCATCTGTGTAACGACAAAGGAAAATATTTATAAGATCATGATGTTGTGGTACAGGACCCCTGAGCGCCTCCACAAGTGGTTCCCCGAGGTCTCCCCACTTTGTTGGAGATCCTGTGGGAGGGTAGGTTCATTGCACCATATTTTCTGGTCCTGTCCTCACATTAGTACATTTTGGGATGAGATTCTTTCTCTTATTTTACAGCAAACAGGAATTTCAGTCCCCAAAGACCCCTGGATATGTGTATTGGCAAAACCAATGCCTAAAATTAAGGCTCACACCCAGAGGTTACTTAATCACTACCTATCCGCAGCTGGATGCTTGATTTCAAAACATTGGAGAGATCAAAATGTACCCACGACACAGGAGTTGTTGGCTAAATTATCCCACATATATAGAATGGAATTACTTACAGCTAAGGTTACCGATAAATATTATCAGTTTGATAAGGTTTGGGGAGAAACCACTTTTCATTCCTCAGTTTGATAGCAGAATGACACTAACATAGGAGCCCCTGACTCACTTTCCTATCTTCTTATTTTCCTTCTTGTCTTTCTCTTCCTTCCTCTCTATATCTCTCTTTACTTCTTAGTAGTTCTATAGTTCTACTATTCTTTCTTCTTCGATAATCTCTTCTAAATCAGATTCAGCGCATTGGAGGGATTTAATTTGAGCATTGTAAATATGTCATAATATGAGGACTGTGTTGTGCAGTTGTGTGAGTTTTTCTCACACCCAACACAGAGAGTTATGTTTCTGCATAATCTGTAATGACATTGATTTATGTATGATCCCTTTAATATGTAATACTCCAGATGTTGTTCTAAGCACTACAGCTTAACTTTCTACAAATGTTGTTATGTACCAGTATTTTTCTATTACTCTCAATAAAAATTTTTAAATAAAAAAAAAACTGCTGTTCACAAACGCTGTCCATCTAATCTGACTGAGCTGAAGCTGTTTTGCAAAGAAGAATGGGCAAGGATTTCAGTCTCTAGATGTGCAAAGCTGGTAGAGACATACTCTAAAAGACTGGCAGCTGTAATTTCAGCAAAAGGTGGTTCTACAAAGTATTGACCCAGGGGGCTGAATAATTATGCACACCCCACTTTGCAGTTATTGATTTGTAAAAAATGTTTGGAATCATATATGATTTTCGTTCCACTTCTCACGTGTACACCATTTTGTATGGGTCTTTCACGTGGAATTCCAATAAAATTGATTCATGTTTGTGGCAGTAATATGACAAAATGTGGAAACCTTCAAGGGGGCCGAATACATTTGCAAACTACTGTACCTTTTATCGACAGATTATGGAGGCTTACGCAGGAAGCTTCCAATTTGTAGTATGCTAAAGCTTATTTTAGAAGGGGTAAGGGAGGGACAGTTAAGGCAGAATATATTATGAGAGATAGGATCTAAGCTAGTGAAAGGGTATGCAGTTGCAGTATCTACCCTTATCCACAGTATATGGAGGGCGTACACAGAAATCAAGTCATTGCTAGTATGAGTAGTCTTAGTCTAGTGTAGGGGGAATGAGGGGAGGAAGAGTAAAGAAACAGTGGGGGGACACTAAGGGATACAGAAAGGTAGGTAATAAACATATTCATGGGAAAATTAGCATATAAAATTCAACTCAGACTGCCTTATAGTATAACAGTAAGACTATAGTGAGGAAGAGTTTAAATGTGATAACTCCATTAATTAACTGTGCATTGAGAAAGCATAGATAAAAGCAAATAACACATTCTATGTAGGTAAGCTAAACTCTAAACGGATCCATATCTAATGTCCCATGGATGTGTATGGACATACCATTGCTACCTTTACAAAAAATTTGAACCAGTTCGAGGCATGCAAAAAAGGGAAAAAGTTAAACAAGTGGTAGCAGGGTTGTAGATAATAAAAGAAAAAGAGGAAAAAATAACTCGACACTTGCTTTGCTTGTGAAGATCATATAGCTTGAAGAACAGTCATTATATTGGTATAAATGTTGCGTTACGAGGCAAAATCGGGACATTAAAGTGTGTTTAAAAAGTCATATCCTAGAGCAAAACAGCAGGACAGCATATTTACCGGTCAATGGTAGTGAAAGTGTTCGTAACATCACCTGGGGTGATGAGGGAGAAGGTCAGGAATAGGCAGGAAACTGGGTGGCCTTCAGCCATCTTCCGCTGACGAGCAAGATTCTTGGCGGGATCAATTGGAGATCAATCCGGATTCCGAATCGCGGCTTCTGGAGCGATGAGGTGAATTTGGTTTTGTATTAGTGAAGCCTGGAGCCTCCCGACCCCTGTATGCCAGGGCGTTGAAACACAAGGTCTCCATCCCAATCTGGGAGACTGATCACTTGAATGCCGAGATCTTTGCAGAAGTCCTCCAGGTCTGCTGTTGCACGCAAAGTATACGTTTTCCCCGCTGCTGATACAGAAAGAGAGAAAGGGAAGCGCCATTTGTACATCAGCCCATTCTTCCTGATAGCTTGTAGTATTGGCTTTAGGATCCTTCTTTTAGCCAGAGTAATAGCTGATAGATGGCCGAAAGTGCGTCACAAATCTTGTCGGCAGACACTGATTCTGGTAAGCCTTTCAGCCTAATGTTGTTTCTACGCCCTCGGTTGTCCAGGTCCTCCAGCTGTCTGGTATGATCTATTAGCCTGGATGTATGTTTAGCAGATGTCTTAGATAGTGTTTTAAGCTGGGCGGATTTTTGGATGTCAGCAGCCTCTAAATTATGTAGTCTCGTACCTAGTGCTGCAACGTCCGCTCGAACCTCTGAGACCATGGAGAGCATGGACGCCTTAATGTCCTCAGCAATCAGCTGTTAATCAGCTAGGGTAGGAGAGCGCTGTTGACTGCCTGAATGTTTAGTGTTATCCGTGGGCGAGGAGTCAAGTGAAGATTGAGACTGACCTTCTCGGCCTGGCGCCATCTTGGAGGCCTGTGTCCGGTAAAGTCTTTTCCGTCTTACTCTGGTTGCCTCTAACGGTAGTCGGTGTGCTCTGCTTACTGCGGGTACCTGGCATATCTATTTGGAGTCCGTTGGGAAGGCTAAATGACGAGCTTAGGCGGCCGTAGAGAAGGAGAGATCAGGTTAAGCAGACTTCTTCTAGCAGCGCCAAGCCACGCCCACAGGGAAGTAATCTTGCACATAATTCGTTAAACAAGAAACGTGAAACACAGGATAAATCTTGAATCTTTTAGGAAGATCTATATCATATATCATATATCATATATATATCATATTGGGCCACCAAAAGTTCCTTTGTTGTAGTTCAAAAGTTTTAGAAACTCCAATGTGACCAGATAATACAGAGTCATGACAATGTCTCAAAACTATCCCCCTAACTTGATCAGGAACAAAAATCTTATTTTCATGCAACAGCAGGTCTTCTTGGAAAGACAACTTTGGATCAGTGTTGGGTCCAAATTCTTTAGTAGCTTCTTTAATAGTTTTGAGTAGTTCAGGTTGTAGAAGCAAAAAACAACCGGGAGATAAGATAGTTTCAAGATCACTAGGTACTGTATGTTCTGAGAACATTCTGGATAGGGCAACAGCCTTAGTGTTTTTTGACCCAGGTAATAATTCTCTTAACAGGATAAGGACCAATGAACTGTGGACCAAGCTTTCTAAAGGGAAGATGTAATTTAAGGATATTTGTTGACAACCACACCATGTCCCCAGGACTAAATTGCGGTGACATTCTCCTAGACCTGACAGAATTTTTCTTGGCTTTGGCCTGAGCCTGAGACAATAATTCAGTAATGATCTTATGATTACTCAACAATAGGAAGATTCTATCCTGAAGCAAGGGTACTGAAACTTCTGGTAGCAGATTTGGTATAGCAACAGGGTCAAAACCGTACTTAGTGAAAAAAGGAGATTGTTTAATGGCAGAGTGAACAGAATTATTATAGGCAAACTTAGCAGTAGCAAGGAGAGAGGCCCAATCTTGCTGAGAAGCAGAAGTAAAACAACAAAGGTACTGCTCGAGCGTTTGGTTCATTCTCTCCGTCTGGCCATTAGATTGTGGGTAATAGCCTGAGGAGAGTGAGATATGAATGTCCAGACTTCTACATAACTCCTTCCAGACTTTGGATGTGAATTGCACTCCCCTGTCGGAAACAATGTTATCAGGTAGATCATGTAGCCGTACTATTTCTTTAATAAATGTTTCAGCAGTCTGTAAAGCAGTAGGAGTACCTTTCATAGGAACAAAATGACTTATCTTGGTAAACCGATCCACCACAACCATGATTGAGCTGAAGCCTTTTGAGGTAGGTAGCTCTACAATAAAATAGGACAGCATTCCCCAAGGGCGGGAGGGGATGGGAAGCGGATTCAGAAGACCCCAAGGTTTGTCTCTACAAGTCTTGGAACGAGCACATCTGGGGCAGGAAACTACATGATGCTTGCAATCCACATACATATTGAGCCACCAAAAGTTCCTTTGTTGTAGTTCAAAAGTTTTAGAAACTCCAAAGTGACCAGATAATAGAGTCATGGCAATGTCTCAAAACTATCCCCCTAGCCCTTACTTGATCAGGAACAAAAATCTTATTTTCATGCAACAGCAGGTCTTCTTGGAAAGACCACTTTGGATCAGTGTTGGGCCCAAATTCTTTAGTAGCTTCTTTAATAGTTTTGAGTAGTTCAGGTTGTAGAAGCAAAAAACAACCGGGAGATAAGATAGTTTCAAGATCACTAGGTACTGTATGTTCTGAGAACATTCTGGATAGGGCATCAGCCTTAGTGTTTTTTGACCCAGGTTGATATGTGATGTGAAGATCAAATCTGGAGAAAAACCGAGCCCATCTAGCTTGACGAGGTTTGAGACGTTTCGCGGAGCGGAGATATTCTAAGTTTTTATGGTCGGTTAGAACTAGGATGGGATTGTTGCCTCCTTCCAAAAGATCTCTCTACTCCTCTAATGCTACTTTGATGGATAACAGTTCTCGGTCGGCTATATCATAATTTTTTTTTCAGCAGTGGACAGTTTGCGAGAAAAGAAAGCTACAGGATGGAATACAGAACTGGGACCCAAACGTTGAGAGAGGATAGCTCCCACAGCATTTTCAGAAGCATCCACTTCAAGGACAAATGGCAAAGCAGGATCCAGATGAGACAGGATAGGTGCTGAAATGAACTTGTTCTTAAGTCTTTGAAATGCCACTTGAGCTTCTGCATCCCAGCAGAACGGAAGATAGGCTTTAGTGAGTCGGGTAAGGGGAGAAACAATGGCAGAAAAGTTCTTAATAAACCTGTGATAAAAGTTGTCAAATCCTATAAAATGTTGAACACCTTTACGATCAACTGGAGCAGGCCAGCCCACTATTGATGAAACTTTCTTAGGACCCATGGCTATTCCTCCTGCAGAGATGATAAAGCCCAAGAAATGAATCGTGGATATTTCAAAGTCACACTTTTCCGGTTTGGCATATAGACCATGGGTGCGAAGGTGAGAAAGTATACACTTTACATGTTGTCGATGTTCAGAGAGGGATTGAGAAAAGATGAGGATATCGTCCAGATACACCACTACGAATTGATCAATAATGTATCTAAAGATGTCATTGATGAAGTGCTGAAAAGTGGCAGGAGCATTGCAAAGACCAAATGGCATGACAAGGTATTCAAAGTGGCCATATCTGGTACGAAAAGCAGTCTTCCATTCGTTCGCTTCTCGAATACAGATTAAATTATAGGCTCCTCGCAGACCGAGTTTAGTAAAAATTTGAGCAGTACGAAGTCATTGGAAAAGTTCAGAAAACAGAGGCAGAGGATATTGGTTCTTGACCGTGATCTTGTTTAATTCCCTATAGTCTATGCAATGTTGCAGAGAGTGATCTTTCTTTTCCACAAAAAATATACCGGCCCCAGCAGGGGAAGTAGAATGTCTGATAAAGCCTTTCTTTAAATTTTCATCGATGTAGGCCTTGAGAGTGGCTTGTTCAGTTTCTGACAACAGATAAATACGACCAAATGGAACTTTGGCCCTAGACAGAATTTCGATAAGGCAGTGTAACGATTGTGGAACTTTCCCCGTGATCAGCGCACAACGCGTGCGCTGACACGGCGGAGATCCTCCACAAGCGTATAATTTGCAGGAACCCAGCAAAAGGTGCTATGCACCTGTAGAGGGAAATTCCTGTAGGCAGATGGCGCTGGGGAGTGCAGAGGAACCAATCCTCTGTACCTCCACAAGTGCCAGACAGGAATTGTACGAAGCGCAGAACGCAATCGCAAGAGAGGCGATTGCGAATGAGATTGAGCAAAAGGGATAGGTTGTATGTGTGTGCGCCAATCCAGTCGCCACTCCGCGACCGCGCACACACAACAGCAGATACGAAATAGGAACGCGATCGCGAGAGGTGTGATCGCGAGACGTGACACAAGGCAGAACAGAATAGAATACGAGGGTAGCAAAGGCACAGCAAATACAATAAGGAGATACGGAAAATAACAACCGCTAGCTAACCGCGAACACCGCACTCATTCGCAACAGTGCACGCGGTTATGCGCGATCTCCACGTGATAAGCACAATAGAGACAAGCACGCCTAACTAACCATAAACAGACAAACATGAAACAGGGGACGCGAGCGCTTGCTTAACGGTTACCTCACCGAGCCTGTAGCAAGCGCAGCGGACAAGACAGACACACGAAAAACAAGAACTAGGCAGGAAGGATCCACCGCTCTTCCGCCAGAGCAAGTGTGATCCAAGCAGGAACACAGATCAGAAAGATCCACAGCCGCTAACGCTAGCGGCTAGTGCGATCTCAGCAAGACAGAACGATTCGCTATCAACCGCCGTTGGTGACAGCGCAATCGCGACCGACAAGACAGAACAGAAGGATCCCCAGCGCTCGCACAAAGTAGCTAGCGCGATCCCAGGAAACAGAACAGAAGGATCCCCAGCGCTAGCACAAAGTAGCTAGCGCGATCCCAGGAAACAGAACAGAAGAGATAGCTGGCAGCAACCGCTGCACCAGCTATACTCCAAGAACATAGATCAGAACCATTTCCTGTCAACCACCATAGGGACAGGACAATGGCAAACAGGCAAGACAAGACAGAACAGGCAATACAGATAATACAACCTGACTGGGCTAGAAGGGGAGCCTAAAGCAACCCCCAGGAATTAACTATACTAGATAGCAATGGCTGACACTCCAGCAGTGTCCATCAGGAACTGAGCATGGAAGGGAAATGACCAGCCAAGCATTGTGGGAAAGACATAGTACTTATAGTACACGCCTCCAATGAATGTGGCCAGGCAATTTGCATGACAACGTATGCAAATTCCTCTGCAAGCACAAGCTGCAAAACTGACAGAAACTCTTCTTTCCAGAGTCCTGCAGCATGCAAACTTACACAATGGTCAAAGGGCTGCCTGTCTGCACAGGCAGCTGAGCAAATCATCACAGTACCCCCCCCTCCAGGGTCGAATTCCAGACGACCCCCAAAACTGCTATTAGCAACAGACTCAAACTGAAGACTCATGAAGGTCGGGGCAGCCCGACAAGGTCCAATTCCAGAGTCAGTCCACCCGAAACCGACCTCATCGGAAACAGAAGCCACCGAAACATGCCCATCAGTACTACCAGTCTCAGTATAACACCCATCAGGACTGTGAACGCCAGAGAAGAAGCCATCGACACCCTCCAGACAATACCCACCACCTTCCACGGAGCGTCCGAAAATACCAAACCTGCCACAATACCTGTTCGAAGTGTCCCTTACAACACAAAAACCACCGTTGATCTTATCCAGTGTACCAAGCAAAATTTCTCCCGGAATCTCCCAGAACCTTTTGAAGCTCCACAGAGATCCCAAGAGGGCAGAACAATCACCAGGCTCACATGGAGAATTACCAAGAACCCCCATGGAACCAATGACAATTCCGGATTCAGAATTACTAGGACACCCATCAAGATCAAGACTTTCAGGGACCACTTCTGGGCATGCAAGCAGGCAGGCCATATCAGAGCATGTCTCCACCGAGGAAGCATCTGAGTACGCTGGTAACCAAGACACACTTGGGCTTTCTGGGTCACAGAGCACACTGGGGTACACCAGCACAGGAGAACCCTCAGGACATGTCGGGGAACTGCCAACCTCAGAGTCCAGCACGACAAGACCAAAACCAGTACCGGACAGAGAATCATCATGAGTGGAGGTCACAGGCACTGGACTTCCAAAAGAAGACTCGGATACAAATTCAGAAATTTCTGTGACAATAATATCATCTTTGACTACATATGAGTGAAGCTCCATCAGAGCTGAAAAGGTAGCCAGCAAGGCAGCAATGCCTACGGAAGAGGGTAACCCCTCAGAAGAACTTGGGGGGCAGGAGACATCTCCTACAAGTTCTGCACCCTTTGGGAGGAACTCGGAGACCTCCAGAACATCCAACAAGACCTCAGGAGCATCATTTTTCAAGTTTTCTAAAAAGGATTCTGAACTATCCATGTTAAAGGGCAAAACTGGAACTTTATTTTGTGGACAGGGCAGATGTCCCAGGAATGGTTCCACCATAACCTGAGACTGGATCTCATCATCATGAGGGGAATGTACAGGTATATTTACTGGAACACACACTGACTCCCTAACTTCATTCTCACTGTACCCAGAATTCTGTGTGGCAGTCAAACTAGCTTGTAACTCCAAAACTGAAGAAAAACAAGTAAAAATAGCAGCAATACCTAGACGAGCCTCTAGGGGCAGGGCAGGAGATATTGTACAAGGCAATGTTGACTCATCCAGAGTACAGGGTGGAGAGTCAAAACTTCCCTCAGAGCAAGAAAGGGACTCACAAATGTCAGTGTGATTGGACATCATATTGTTATTCATGGTACAGGGCAGGTTCAGAGAAAGCGTCTCTGAATAAGGCAAAGAGGGTTCAGCATCAGATTCGCAAAACCGAAGCGCTGTCTCACTCTTAGATTCAGCTAACAATGTCGAATCCGAGGAATCAGAACGCAAAACCTGCGAATCAAAATTCACTTTAGGTTGTGAAACTGACGCTTCTATAGCGCAAACCTCCGCGATCTGCGGAGCAGACTGCAAGGCATCTAGGACCGAAACGCTGGAGCAACTGTCCCCAGGCAACGGGCCCTTACAGGTGTGAACAGGGTGAGACAGAGACTCATCTGCAGAAGAAATAGTGACATCAACAGGACAAGCTTTATTAGGCATATTAATTTTACTTTTGACGCTGCACAGTCGAGAAACTTTCCCCATAGCAGGGTCACAGACGGAAGATCTCAAAGATCTGTTTCTAAATGACAAAGGATCCCACACATCCTTGAGGAAACCGGCAGACTCATGCCGATCACAATCTGCAGGAACATCCGAGAAACAGGCATCAGATCGCACAGATTCAAACTGCACACTGTCAGGAGCGAATCCTTCAGGATTCGCACAGGAATCAACCACAGCGGCACACTCATTCATTTCAGATTGCACAAAGTCAAGACTCACATGCTTTACCCCAGAAAGGCAGGAACAATCATCCGACAACGATGTCTCTTTATTGGAATCAATTGGTTGGTGTGTGTGCAACTCATCCAAAATCGTTTGCCATACATAGATCACCAGATCCACATCATCCTTGTCACATTCATCGGAATCAATCAGAAGGTACATAGAGTCAAGACAAGCATTCAAGACATCTTCGCTTTTTGCGATGTAAAAATCGCAAAAGGCTTTCCAATCAAAATCGAATTCCTCCAGCAAGGCCCCAACATCCCAGGAAGCAAATGGGGGTTCAAACAGGCCAGTATCCAAATAATCTCCATAGGGGTGGAGTTCAGGAACAAGAACAGATTTTTTAACTGCTTTAATGTAGTGTGCGATCCTACCTATAGCAGGATCCACATAAGCTTTGGATTGGGGCAGAAAACCTGGAAACTGATCAGCAGATGCATTATAAACATCATTATCATACTGCATGGTTTTGCCCATTTCAGACTTGACAGATATAACCTCTCTATCTGTGGTTGCCATGGGCAACGGATCTTTCCGCTGGGAAGCCTTCCTAGATCTTTTACGTTTAGACTTAGAGGCTTTGGATGGCTGCTTTATGGATGAAAGAGTAGATGGAACAGCTGATTGAGCTGCTGACAACAACTCATTAAGGGGGTATGGTAATTGAGGTAATCTCAGCCAATTGTGAATTAAAAAGGCCAAGAATTCCAGGGGTCTTTGACTCAGGGTGGTATGATCTAACACATCATAACCCCACATTGACATTTCGCCCCCCAACAGAATGTAGACCATTTGGGGGGCCCAGGTAGACACTGGGGTGCATTGGAATTCAGGGTTCGCTAACAGTTTCGTACACTCAGACAAAAATTCGTCTGCTGATTCAGGTTCAAGTTTTTTAAATCTCTTAAAGGTACAAGAGCCATATTCGACAAAATCGTACAAATCGGAAATTCCGTCTACACTGGGGTTTTGGGTTGGGCTGGTCATTCTGTAACGATTGTGGAACTTTCCCCGTGATCAGCGCACAACGCGTGCGCTGACACGGCGGAGATCCTCCACAAGCGTATAATTTGCAGGAACCCAGCAAAAGGTGCTATGTACCTGTAGAGGGAAATTCCTGTAGGCAGATGGCGCTGGGGAGTGCAGAGGAACCAATCCTCTGTACCTCCACAAGTGCCAGACAGGAATTGTACGAAGCGCAGAACGCAATCGCAAGAGAGGCGATTGCGAATGAGATTGAGCAAAAGGGATAGGTTGTATGTGTGTGCGCCAATCCAGTCGCCACTCCGCGACCGCGCACACACAACAGCAGATACGAAATAGGAACGCGATCGCGAGAGGTGTGATCGCGAGACGTGACACAAGGCAGAACAGAATAGAATACGAGGGTAGCAAAGGCACAGCAAATACAATAAGGAGATACGGAAAATAACAACCGCTAGCTAACCGCGAACACCGCACTCATTCGCAACAGTGCACGCGGTTATGCGCGATCTCCACGTGATAAGCACAATAGAGACAAGCACGCCTAACTAACCATAAACAGACAAACATGAAACAGGGGACGCGAGCGCTTGCTTAACGGTTACCTCACCGAGCCTGTAGCAAGCGCAGCGGACAAGACAGACACACGAAAAACAAGAACTAGGCAGGAAGGATCCACCGCTCTTCCGCCAGAGCAAGTGTGATCCAAGCAGGAACACAGATCAGAAAGATCCACAGCCGCTAACGCTAGCGGCTAGTGCGATCTCAGCAAGACAGAACGATTCGCTATCAACCGCCGTTGGTGACAGCGCAATCGCGACCGACAAGACAGAACAGAAGGATCCCCAGCGCTCGCACAAAGTAGCTAGCGCGATCCCAGGAAACAGAACAGAAGGATCCCCAGCGCTAGCACAAAGTAGCTAGCGCGATCCCAGGAAACAGAACAGAAGAGATAGCTGGCAGCAACCGCTGCACCAGCTATACTCCAAGAACATAGATCAGAACCATTTCCTGTCAACCACCATAGGGACAGGACAATGGCAAACAGGCAAGACAAGACAGAACAGGCAATACAGATAATACAACCTGACTGGGCTAGAAGGGGAGCCTAAAGCAACCCCCAGGAATTAACTATACTAGATAGCAATGGCTGACACTCCAGCAGTGTCCATCAGGAACTGAGCATGGAAGGGAAATGACCAGCCAAGCATTGTGGGAAAGACATAGTACTTATAGTACACGCCTCCAATGAATGTGGCCAGGCAATTTGCATGACAACGTATGCAAATTCCTCTGCAAGCACAAGCTGCAAAACTGACAGAAACTCTTCTTTCCAGAGTCCTGCAGCATGCAAACTTACACAATGGTCAAAGGGCTGCCTGTCTGCACAGGCAGCTGAGCAAATCATCACAGGCAGTCATAAATTCTATGTGGGGTTAGTTGATCAGCCCCTTACTTGTCAAACACGTCAGAAAATTCTCTATAGACTTCAGGAATCAACTCAAAAGTCTCTGGTTTAGTGCACATCACAGAGCAAGAGGGAGAAAAGCAGGCTTGAAGGCAGTACTGAGAAGTAAAGTGGCATCCCCAGAATGACCGGATATAAAGGCGAGTGGATCAAATCAAAGGTAATATATTCAGAGTGTACAGCTGAAATGGTAACAAGAATAGGAACAGTCTCTTGGATAATCGGCCCGCTCTTGATCTTGGAACCGTCGGCTAAGCAGATGTTTAATGCTTTAGACTTGGTTCTTAATGGGAGCTGTAATTGACATTGGTGTCAATGAAGCAACTACAGGCTCCAGAGTCAATAATGGCTTTAATTTCATGAGGTCATCTTGGGGCCTGTAATGACAGGATAAGGGATACATGAGCACCTGGAGTAGGTAGGGGTGTCGTTGCCACAAATGAAGAAGACTCTCTCTCACCTGCAGGTCTCACGGACAGGTTCTGAGAAAGTGACCGAAGGGCCCTGAGAAAGTGACCGGAAGCCCCACAGTACAGACACAGGTTAGCCTGGCGTCTCCGTTGTCGTTCTTCAGGTGATAAAGCAGGCAGAGCTAGTCCAAGCTGCATCGGTTCAGGATCATCAGAGAAAGCGGAAGCATAGATAACTTGATCAGAAGACGGTACAGCAGTTGGCAACAGGTTTGAAGAATTCCAACGAGTACAGATCATACCAGATTGCTCCATTCTGCATTTACGAAAACGCCTGTCTATCTGAGTAACCAGGGAGACCAGTTCATTCAAGGTAGCTGAAACTCCGACTCGAGCAAGCTCATCTTTAAGTTGGTTAGACAGTCCTAGTCGAAACTGGTGTCGGAGAGCTGCCTCATTCCAATCCGTATCATCACTCAGCTGTCTGAAATCAGCAACATAGTCTTCAACAGGTCTATTGCCTTGCTGTAAGTTGTGTAAAGCTGTTTCTGCAGAGTCAGCAAGACGAGGGTCATCATAGATCTCTGCTAAGGCTTTGAATAACGACTATGTACTGGCAAGGGGAGGACTTTGGGGGTCTCTGAGACGTAAGGCCCAGGCCTATTTATCTTGGAGGAGCAAGATGATGGTACCAACTTTAATGGCTTCATCAACAAAACTTTGCGGTTTTAGAAAGAAGTAAAGCAAACAGGCACTGCAGAATTGGCAAAATTTGCTGCGGTCACCAGAGAACTTATCAGGTAACGGGATCTTAGGTTCAGGTGCAGGAACAGGTACAGGAACAGTAGACTGCAGAGCTGGAGCAGGAGAGAGTGACTGGACTCTGCTCTCCAGACTAACAAAATCTTGTTGAGTGCTTTGAACAGAGATGGATAGGTCTGCTGTTACAAGCCTGAATGGAGAAACTGGGATTGATCGCAGTTTGCAGCAACACAGATACTGAGACAGGGATATACTGTGCAGAAAGGTTTATTTACAATCGTGCATACAGTATTATGCAAATTCAATGCAGCAGCATGTATAACAAACTATGTACAGCAGTCAGGAAATACAGTGGCAACTATATACAAGGACGCAACCACCACATGCATACACACCATACAACCAAAGCAAGGTGTAAAACCCCCAAAACCCTATCTATCTATCTACCTAAATATATACAGGATATATACACATATACACAGGACAAATATATACAATATATACACCAATCGCAGTACAAGGAGGAAGGCACAAAATCACAGTCAGAACAAGCATAAGTCAGCAACAATCGAGCAATTACGGTACAAAAGGAGCAGGCACTAATCAAGGTCAGACAGGAAATAGGTTCAGTAACAGAGTAGCAGACACAGAAATACTAGATACCAGGAAACCAGGGTTGTCCAGATACTACAGCTTGTGAGCACAAAGTTCTGGCACAGGTTGCTCCTTGCAGAGCTCTTATATAAGGAGGACACACCTGCTGCATGATTGAAGCCAAGTCCATAAAGAGCAACCCATGTATTGGCAGAGCTGACTCCAAACAGCATAGAGCCACCTAGTGGTGGAACAATGAAAGTTCAGGTTATGCAAAGTCCCCAGAGCCACCTGCTGGTGGAATAACGGAAGTTCAGGAAAGTTCAACACAATGCCGCCAAAAGCAGGCAGGAAGTGGCATGACCAGATTCCTAACATAACCCCCCCTTAACCTTCCTGGCGGTAACCCCGCCGTGCCGCCCCCCCCCCCCCCCAGACCCCTTGCGCAGCCTGGCCTATCAGCGCCAGGCAGCGCTGAGGGGTGGATCAGGACTCCCGATGATGTCACGACGTCGATGACGTCGGTGACGTCATCCCACCCATCACCATGGCGACGGGGGAAGCCCTACAGGAAATCCTGTTCTTTGAACGGGATTTCCCAATCGCAGATCGCCGGAGGCGATCGAAGCGGGTGGGGGGGATGCCGCTGCACAGCGGCTATCATGTAGCGAGCCCTAGGCTCGTTACATGATAAAAGAAAAAAAAAATTAAAAACAAACTGCTGCGCTGCCCCCTCGCGGTTTTTAATAGACCGCCAGGAGGGTTAAGGAGCGGCCTCCGGACACTCCAACATGACCATAAACCTCTACCGCCAGGATCCCAAGAAACGGCAGACAGGAACTCATACAGAAAGGTTGACAGCTTGTGCCAACACTGGATGGGCAGGGAGGGAAACAAAAAATGTAATTTTTCAATTTGTATCTCAGGATTTTGAAACAGGAACTGGAGACAAAAAACATCAAGAAGAACAACAGGCTGGTAGGCATCGGACAACGTGGTAAACTGGCATACATCAGGGAAGGCACCAGGCAGAGCAGTGGTCCAGTAGACATCAGTCAGGGAAGTGACCTGCCAGGCAATAGGCAGGTCTTCAGACAAGCAAACAGGCAAAGAAGTGGACTGGTAGACATTAGGCATGGCAGTGGACTGGCAGGCATTAGGCATAGACTGGGTACCAACAAAAGAAAGAGCAGGTTCAGGAGGTAGCTTGGCAGTGGACTGGACACCCTCCAGCTGGGCAGCAAACTGGATATCCTCAAACTGGACATAAGACTGGCAGTCAGGCAGAAAAATGGATTGGCAGACATCAGGCTGGGAAAAAGACAGGAAACCATCTGGAGGAAGATCAGCGGAGTCTGCGGTGGCTGGGCGGCAGCAGGAGTCTGCGGTGGCTGGGCAGCAGCAGAAGTCTGCGGTGGCTGGACGGCAGCAGAAGTCTGCGGTGGCTGGGCGGCAGCAGAAGTCTGCGGTGGCTGGGCGGCAGCAGAAGTCTGCGGTGGCTGGGCGGCAGCAGCAGTCTGCGGTGGCTGGGCGGCAGCAGAAGTCTGCGGTGGCTGGGCGGCAGCAGAAGACTTCATCGGTTGGGAATCAGCAGAGGACCCTGAGACTGGCTGGAACTGGAGCTTAACATCAGGAGGCTGGACAGTCAGTATGGTAGGAGGCAGAAAAGCATCAGGTGAAACTCCAAGTTGGACAACAGACTGGAGGTCAGTGAACTGGTTAGATGTAGCAAACTGGTTGGCATCAGGCAAGGCAACAGACAGGTTGGCATCAGGCAATGCAACAGACGGGTTGGCATCAGGCAATGCAACAGACGGGTTGGCATCAGGGAATGCAACAGACGGGTTGGCATCAGGCAATGCCAACAGACGGGTTGGCATCAGGCAAAGCAATAGACTGGTTGGCATCAGGCAAAGCAACAAACTGGTTAGTAACAGGTAAGGCAAACTGGTAGGCAACAGGCAAAACAGCAGACTGGTTAACATTAGGCAGGGCAACAGACAGGTTGGCATCAGGCAGGGCAACTGACTGCGCCTTAGGCAAAACACATAGCTGGGCCGATGGCAAAGCACCTGGCTGGGCCATAGGCAGAGCTCCTGGAAGGAACCCTGATATGGCCTGAGCGGGCTGGAGCAAGGCCTGAGCAGGCTGGAGCAAGGCCTGAGTGGGCTGGAGCAAGGCCTGAGTGGGCTGGAGCAATGCCTGAGTGGGCTGAAGCAAAGTCTCTGCAGGTTGCAAATAGCAGAGGACTGCACAGAAGGCAAGATGGATGGAAACGGCATCGGGGATGAGGCGGATGGAGGCTGCACAGGAGATGAGGCGGATGGAGGCTGCACAGGAGATGAGGCGGATGGAGGCTGCACAGGAGATGAGGCGGATGGAGGTTGTAGGAAAGTATTTGCGTTTTGGTTTCTTCAGCATTGAAACTGGGACAGACTTTAATGCAGATACTGGATACTGTGTGGACCAAGGCGTAGATCTAATGGCCGTTTGCTTAGTAGCACATTTCTTCTGGTTAATAGAAACAGGCAAGTCATAATCCACAGGCTTAGTTACTACTGAAAATGTAGGTATTAATTGTTTAACTGCTGCATGCTGTGAGTATTGGACATGGTTCGAGGTATATGAAGAGTTAACAGGAGGAAAAGAGTGAAAATGAAAGGACAGACTCTCCGACCAGGCATCAATTAGCTTTGAGGCTGATTCACACTTGCAGAGTTTATACAACACCAGAGACTCAAGGTGCGTACACACATGCGACTATAGTCGTTTGTAACGATCGTTCCCCGATCTTTACCAACGACGATCGTTACAAAAAACGAACCAACGACTATTAAGGCAAACGACGAACGAGGCAAATCGCTACAAAACAAAGTTCTGTCTTCGCGGATTTTTACCACCGACGATCATTAGCAAAAGTGGTACATCGTTGGAAACGATCGTTCGTACCAGGCTGGACATGCGTACTTCACTTTTTCTCCAAGGAACTTTACAATTTTATGCGCAGGCGCATTAAGTGCTTTTACGTGGTGTAACGTTCGTTCTAACGATGTGATCGTTACACACTTTTTACAACTAACTTTACTTCGGTCGTTCTTTCGTCAATTAAAAGTTCGTTCGTCGTCCTCAACGAACGATCGTTGTCACATGTGTGTACGTAGCATAAGTCACACGCATACAAGCTCTTATAAATTCCTCCTCTTGATTTGTATAATATTCAACAAACCTCTTCCTATCTCTCCTCAAATAATCAAATAAATGTTCAATTTGATCAGAATTAAATATAAACTCAAATTTATTTTTTACAGGCAGGGCATGAGATATGGAGCTGCAAGATAACACTTTCTGCCAAGCAGACAATAAAAGTGAAGCCTTTCCAGATTTGCATAAGCCTTGATTGATCAAGGATTGGAGAGAGTTAATGTAAAAGACAGGCCCTCCTAGATTCATCACCCAATATAATGCGCAACACTCAAAGATCCGAAATATACTTAATAACAGATGGGAAATCCTGCTACAGGACCCCTACCTACGGCCAATCTTACCCAAAACCCCACCAATCACCTACAGAAGAGCACCCAACCTTCGGAGCATCATAGCACCAAGCAAATTGCGCCCACTCCTACAGGATTCTCCAGATCGCTCCGCACCGCTTGTACCCGGCTGCTCCCCATGCAACAGGATGGCCTAGCATGCCAGTTTATCCGTACAGATACCTCATTCACCTCCACGAGTACCAACTGCCACTTCTCCATAAATAAACATCTCACTTGCGATTGTAAATTCGTAATCTATTTGATCTCTTGTCCATGCCGACTTCAGTACGTGGGTAGAACCACACAATTAGCACGTAGCAGAATAGGACAGCACAAAAGAAATATTATCAAGAATTTTCCACTGCACAGTGTTTCACGCCACTTCAGCACCCACCACGACAGCAACCCATCACTATTCAATATCACACTGATTGACTCAGTGGATCCAAGCAAGCAAAATGCATTCGAGCACCTCAAAAAACGAGAAATGTTTTGGATTCAAACATTAAAAACTTTAGTTCCGGAGGGCCTCAATGAAATTTTAGAAAAAATACATTAATTATACATTCTGACAGTTTTTCTTTTATCTTAGTCACTCTCTTTTAATGGCTATTTTGTTTTACCATTTTATACCTTACAATCTGTTATTATTGATGTATCGTGTATTTTAACATGGATCTGTTTAACGCATTTTTACGTTTTTATTTTCAATTGTCCCTGTCTTTTTTATCTCCTACTGTCCCTGTCTTTTGCATTTCTTTGTTGCAGATATATATATATGTATATATTTTGGATAACTTGCCACTGGTATTGCATATCAGGATGTTGTATATCATGCACTCATAGAAATTGTCCCTGTTTTTTTTATCTCCAATTGTCCCTGTTTTTTGCACTGCTTTGATATGGGGGGAGGGGAAGGGAGAAGAAGAAAGGATAGAAGGGAAAAAGGAGGGGGGAGGAGGGGAAGGGAGGGGATAAGAAAGAGGGAAGGGGAGGAAAAGAGGGGAAACTGTCCAGATACGTTTTGCATTTTTTTTCCCTCCCTCCGCCCATGACAGTACGCATCACTGATGACACTTTCCCACCAAAAAGAGCAGCCCAATCAGACTCAGCGGCTCCCCGCAGTCTGATTCGCTAGATCAATATCACCATGACCATCCACACCTCCCTCCCACATCAAACGAGCCTTCCCATTGGCTAGATGACATTCTGCTTTCACATTTAAACCAGCCAGCATCCTCAGACCAGTACAGAGGTGCTAAATTCACTGCACATTGATTGCTGGTAAGTGTGCATCTGTTATTTATGCTGTTTATGCCTTTTTTTTGCCTATTTTTAACCCCCCTTTTTTTGCCCCAATATGTTCACCTAAACATGTCACTAATTAATATGACTCTAGCACCATGTAACCGCTGTCCCAGGTGGTGTTATTATTATTATTTTTATTTTTCCCCATGTGTTCATACTTTCCTGTATCCTTTACTCCTATAGCCTTGTCTTTAACCATCTTAGCGGTATGGACGAGCTCAGCTCGTCCATCACCGCCGATGGCTGCCGCTCAGGCCCTGCTGGGCCGATTTTGTTCAAATAAAGAGCAGCACACGCAGCCGGCACTTTGCCAGCCGCGTGTGCTGCCCGATCACCGCCGCTCTGCGGCGATCCGCCGCGAGCAGCGGCGAAAGAGGGTCCCCCCAGCCGCCTGAGCCCAGCGTAGCCGGAACAAAAAGTTCCGGGCCAGCGCTAAGGGCTGGATCGGAGGCGGCTGACGTCAGGACGTCGGCTGACGTCCATGACGTCACTCCGCTCGTCGCTATGGCGACGATCTAAGCAAAACAAGGAAGGCCGCTCATTGCGGCCTTCCTTGTTTATTCTGGGCGCCGGAGGCGATCGGAAGAACGCCTCCGGAGCGCCCTCTAGTGGGCTTTCATGCAGCCAACTTTCAGTTGGCTGCATGAAATAGTTTTTTTTTTATTTAAAAAAAACCCTCCCGCAGCCGCCCTGGCGATCTTAATAGAACGCCAGGGTGGTTAATGGTGGTATCTCTAATGCAAAACCTTATACCCCATGGCCATCTCTTACTAGCAAAACCACGGGTTCTTTGACACTAAGCACATACCTAGTCCCTTTTTTCCTGTCCCTTCATGTTTTAAGGACGGAAAAATAGGGTCAATCATGACCTTCACATGTTTCCACCCTATATTGGGACACTCCTTCAGCAATATACACTTTTTTATATATATATTTATATATATATTTTTTTTTATGCCTTAAGTATTTAACACATAATTATTATCCCTATTTTTTTATCCTTTTTATCTTCTGTACAAATTTAATTGCCAACTTTGATTTTTGTTCTTTTATTGATATATTACCATCCTGTTTTACATTGTTATGGCTTTTGATCTAGCAAACGCATGAACTTAGTATATATAGTTATTGTACCTATCTTTTATACTTATTGTTGTTATTATAATTTCATCAACTTTTATTGTCTGTACATATGTTGATACCCCTATGTATACGTCTGGATACTCCACTTAGCTCATGTGCCACCTATGGATTTAGTCCCTACTTTTGTTACATTACCATTATCCTGATTTTTGATATATGATCATTGCTATATCATCGTTTTGTGATTATTATTTTTTTGTACGTTTGTTATTTGCGGCAATCTTATAGCAATACCCTCTGTCCTTTGTTCACAGTGTTTGTTGTCCCCGTTTTATTGCCTGAAGAAGTGGGTCTGCTCCCACGAAACGCGTTGCAGATTTTGGGGTACTATTGAATAAATGTATTCGTTTGATTCGATGACAGACCTTGGTGTCTAATTATTGAGGGGAAGTCCACTACTTTCCCTCCCGGCAATTCTTAACAATTTTATATTAATTTTATTCTGCTGGCGCCTCTGATCACCTACCAGTATACTGGAGAGAGTTAATGCATGTTTGCACAGTTTGTTTATCCTTGTTGTTGTAATAATCAAAGAAACCCACTTGATCATTTTCTAATAAATTAATCTAGGCTTGAATCTTATGCAAATCGTAAGGCGGTAAATACTCATCAGAAACAGTAGGGAATGCAAGATCATACTAGATTTTGATTATGCATTCAAAATCCTGTGGAAATGCAAATGATCCATCCTTAACAAGACCATAAACCTGGCTAGTTAACTTCAGCAGATCTTCCCTTGGATAACTAGCAAAGAAAGTACGGCATTTTCCTCAGATTCCTCAGCCAATAATGCATAATAATCAAGGTCCTGGAGATTAATTCTGGCAGATGACTCAGTGTACAGTGTAACTGCAGCGATCAGTAAATGGCCAGAACTTCTGTTACAAGCCTGAACGGAGAAAATGGAATTGATCGCAGTTTGCAGCAACACATATACTGTGCAGAAAGGTTTATTTACAATTGTGCATACAGTATTATGCAAATTCAATGCAGGAGCATGTATAACAAACTATGTACAGCAGTCTGGAAATACGGTGGAAACTATATTCAAGGACGCAACCAACACATGCATACACACCATACAACCAAAGCAAGGTGCAAAACCCCCAAAACCCTATCTATCTATCTACCTAAATATATACAGGATATATACACATATACACAGGACAAATATATACAATATATACACCACAGTACTCCTGCAGTCTGTTAAGCAGGATTCCATGGTCAACTGTATCAAAAGCCGCTGAGAGATCTAACAGGATTAGGATGGAGCATTCCCCTCTGTCCCTTGCCATGAGCAGATCGTTGCAGACTTGGATGAGGGCTGTTTCACAGCTGTGGTGTTTCTTAAAGCCAGATTGTAGAGGGTCCAGGATGTTGTTTACTGACAGCCTGGTTTCAAGTTGCAGATAGACAGCGTTTTCAATAACTTTACCTAAGAAGGGGAGGTTGGAGACAGGTCTGTAGCTGCTCATTGCATCTGGATCCATGGAAGGTTTTTTAAGAAGGGGCTTGATGATTCCTTCTTTTAGAGAGGTAGGAAACCTCCCTGCTTGCAGAGAGCAATTTACAATTTTGTGAAATGCTGGACCAAGCAGGTCAGGGCATTTCAGCATATGTTTAGTTGGTCCAGGGTCCAGGTCGCAGGTTGTCTGGCTGAGGCGACGGAGGATGTCTGATATCTCTTCCTCACTAATACTTTTAAAGTCAGTCCAGGGTGTTAGGTTGTTCTTGCAACTATTTCCAGGAGTTGAATAAGTCTTAGGTGCTGTGGACTGAATGAGAGACCGAATAGAGGATACTTTGTCAGCAAAGTAGCAAGCAAATTTCTCACAAAGCTCCTTTGAGGGAGTTATAGTAGGGTTTAGACATCCTCCGTCGCCTCCGCCAGACAACCTGCGACCTGGATCCTGGGTTACAGAGTCTATCAACTGTGTGGAATAGTTGGGCTGGCCTGTTGGCGGCCTTTGCGATCTCCTGTGATAGGTAGGAGGATTTTTTCTTGGTGATCGCATTTTGGTAGCTTTCCAGGTGAGAGACAAGAGTGTGTTTATCATTTGAATTCTGTGATTTTCGCCACTTCCTTTCTAGTCTGCGCACTTCTTTCTTTAGGTCCTTTAGTGAGCTGTCAAACCACCGTGAGTGGTGAAGTGGTGCAGACCGTTTAATGCGAACTGGAGCAAGGGCGTCATAGGCAGATGACACTGCATGGTTGTACATCAGGACCATGGAGTCTGGGTCTGCGCAATGATTGGTTAATGCGTCGAAGTTGAGGATGTTCTGAACGTGCTGGGGTGAGACATCTTTCAAAGAACGGTATTTTATGAGTACTTTCCCTCTGTGTTTTATCGCTGGTGCTGTCAGAGAGAAGTGGATGGTGTGGTGGTCTGACCATACCACTGGGTTTATATCCATGTGTGATATTAAAAGTCCGGAATGAAATATAAGATCCAGGGTGTGCCCTTTCTTGTGGGTGGGGAGGTTGACAGCCTGAGATTTTACCACTTTTGCACCCCAGTAACTCTGGTTTGCAGAGATGTAGGGAACCCTACATCAGCGCTGCGTAATATGTTGGCGCTTTATAAATACAATAAATAAATAAACCCAACATTGGAGTACAAGTATAAGAATATGCCTTCTACCTGCATGAGACATGTCGTGAGATTCAGACGTTGCTAACGGCCATGGGTGCGATTTATGTATGTCAGAATCGCCACCATTGACATTGGGCCTGATTCACAAAGCGGTGCAAACTTTTCCGCGGACTTTTGCGCGCGCAAAGTGCCGCGATTCGCGTGATCGCTGACTTTTGCGCGCGCAATTTACGGCAAATTGCGCGCGCAAAAGTCCGCGATCGCGCGAATCGCTGCACTTTGCGCGCGCAAAGGTCCGCGAAAAAGTTTGCACCGCTTTGTAAATCAGGCTCATTGCCTAAATAAACAGGTTTTTGTGACCCTAGGCTACGAACTCTTTGGCCTAGGGGCCCGAAACTCACCAGTCATGATCCTCCCAAGAGTCCCTACAATGCTAGAAAATTTGCCACTGCTGAGCCATCGCCCTTGGAAAAAATGTGAGATTTTGCAAAGTGAAATAGGAGGCCCAATGAAAGCCTATGGGGGATTTTACCACTTTTGCACTCCCGTAACTCTGGTTTGCAGAGATTTAGGGAACCCAACATTGGAGTCCAAGTACAACAATATGCCTTCTACCTGCATGAGACATGTCATGAGATTCAGACTTTGCTAACGGCCATGGCTGCGATTTATGTTCGTCAGAATCTCCACCATTAACATTGCCCAAATAAACAGGTTTTTGTGACCCTAGGCTATGACCTCTTTGGCCTAGGGGCCCGAAACTCACCAGTCATGATCCCACTAAGAGTCCCTCCCTACAATGCTAGAAAATTTGCCACTGCTGAGCCATCGCCCTTTGAGAAAATGTGAGATTTTGGAAAGTGATATAGGAGGCCCAATGAAAGCCTATGGGGGAATTTAGCATTTTTGCACCCCCATAACTCTGGTTTGCAGAGATTTAGGGAACCCAACATTGGAGTCCAAGTACAACAATATGCCTTCTACCTGCATGAGACATGTCGTGAGATTCAGACTTTGCTAACGGCCATGGCTGCGATTTATGTTCGTCAGAATCTCCACCATTAACATTGCCCAAATAAACAAGTTTTTGTGACCCTAGGCTATGACCTCTTTGGCCTAGGGGCCCAAAACTCACCAGTTATGATCCCCCTAAGAGTCCCTACAATGCTAGAAAATTTGCCACTGTTGCGCCATCACCCTTTGAAAAGATTTGAGATTTGTGAAAGTGAAATAGGGAGCCCAATGGAAGCCTATGGCAGAATTCAGCACTTTTGCACCCCTATAATTCTGGTTGGTTATCACCCGCCGACTTTAGCAGATAATAGCAAAGGCCCCTTACATCCTAGCAACACCAAATTTGCAGGATATGTTAAAAAGATAGCAGGAAACAATATTTAATGGACTTCCGAGGCCACAAATGTGAAAAAAGTTAAATACCTTTTAATAATCCAGATCCATGGAGGACGCCATCCGCACTCTCCCGTTCATTTTGCCATGGCTCCTCCAGTAATACTGGCCCCAGTCGGGTCCCGATCCCTCCAAACGGGTTGGGTTCTCATCCCCCCCTCAATATGGCCACCACAGATTGCCGCTGCTGTGCAGTCCGCATAGGCGCGATTGTGGCTGCGCAGCTCTAGGCCCTCCTCCCGCCGCGTCATCAATATGCGTGCATACATCGGACGCAACTGGAGGAGGTCCTAGAGCTGCGCAGCCGCAATTGCATCTATGCGGACTGCGCAGCCGCGGCAATCTGTGGCGGCCATATTGAGGGGGGAATGAGAACCCAACCCGTTCAGAGGAGTCGGGACCCGACCGGGGCCGTTATTACTGCGGGAGCCATGGCGGAATGAACGGGAGGGCGCGGATGGCATCCTCAATGGATCTGGATTATGAAAAGGTATTTAACTTTTTTCACATTTGTGGCCTCGGAAGTCCTTTAATTTTTTTTTTATTTTTTTAAATTATTTTTATGTGCTGTGTGTGGGAAATCTGAAAAAAAAAAATGGCGTGGGATCCCCCTTCCCGAGCCTCTGTAACCCCTTGTCCCCCATGCAGGCTGGGATAGCCAGAATGCGGAGCCCCGGCCGACTGGGGCTTCGCACCCTGAGCTATACCAGCCCGCATGGTCCATGGTATGGGGGGCTCCGGGGGGGAGGGTTGGCCAAGCCTTCCCCTCCCCCCCCCGGAGCCCTTGTCCAATCCATGGACAAGTGGCTCTTCCCCACCTCCGGTGCCCCAGGAGGAGGTGGGGGCGACGACTCCCTGGGGGGGGTTCATGGTGGCATCTGGGAGTCTCCTTTAAGAAGGGGACCCCAGATGCCCACCCCTCTCCTAGGAGAAATGAGTATAGGGATACAAAGTACCCCTTACCCATCTCCACAAAGGGTTAAATGAAATAAAAACACAACCACGAGAAAAGTATTTTATTATTCTAAATTAACCATAAATACTTACCTGTACCTTTAAAAAAAAATCCCAATGCAAATGCCTCTGATGCCTCCCACATAGCAGAGAATGCGTCCTTTCAGAAGCATAGCTGCCGGCTCCTCCTGTCTCTCCCCACCTCCTCACCTGTCACCCTCACCTAGCCAGGCTAGGTGAGGGTGACAGGTGCAGGCAGGTGGGGAGAGACAGCAGCGGAGTCGGCAGCTTCACGTCCTGCTCAGGACGCATTCTCTGCTATACTAACGGTTCATGAATAATCTGATTCTTTTTAATTAATCGGTTCTTTTTTTTATGAATCGACTCATTTTACTTTGAAACTTTGACATTGATTTTCTCAAAAAGTACAAGGTCTTTTTGAAAAATAAAATTCCCTCTTGTTCCCACTATTCAACTTAACATTCCCAATAATTTTGGTGTTTTTACTATGTAAGGGGACTTTGTTATTAACCGCTAAAGTCGGCGGCCATTAAAGTCTATGGGCGAACCAAACTTTTTTGAAAAAAAAGTTCCTGGTTCACTGCGAACGCGAACCACCCAAAGTTCGCCTGGAACCTGTCGCCGGCGAACCGTTCGGGCCATCTCTACTTTTAAGTTCATGTCAGCATTGAGAGAGAGAGCTTTAGCAAAAGTTCCCTTGATATCCCCTCTGAAGACCCCTCCTCCATGGCTTAGATCACTAGTTGGGGGTAGGAGATAGATACCAGCACAGCCCTGGGGCAAACAGGTTTTGTGTGAGCTAGGAGTCCTCTGCTGAATCATCCATTGCCGCTTGTCGGCGGCTGGGCATTGATGTCATTCCTATACAGCTATTGTGTGGCTGTAAACAGTAATTTACAGTATGAAATACAGGCCTTTGTTTACCGCCCTAGGCTTATCAAAAGATTCCCGGTGTATAGCATACAAAGTTCAATTCATGTAGGCACATCTGAAATAACTTTAAACTCCAACAACAACCAATTGGTCATGGACTGGTAATGGGGAATCCTGTGGGGGAACGTGGAGACTGGCAGGAGAACAGGAATGCTCTATACCTATAGGACCCAGAGCCTTCCCTCTCCTTAGGTATTTTTTTTTTTAAATTTGCTTCAGTGTCACTTTCAAAAATAAAGTAAAAATAAGTTGACGTTTCCACAAGTGATGAGTAGAGATTTTCCGATTTTCGGTTCGTGAACTTCCGCAAAAGGAACTTCCGCAAAAGTTCGCGTGAACTTTCGTGAACCGCAATAGACTTCAATGGGGATGCCAACTTTGAAAACTAGAAACATATTTATGCTGGCCACAAAAGTGATGGAAAAGATGCTTCAAGGGGTCTAACACCTGGAAGGGGGCATGGATGAGTGGGATAGACGCCAAAATGCCCGGGGAAAAATCTGGATTTGACGCAAAGCAGCGTTTTAAGGGCAGAAATCACATTGAATGCTAAATTGCAGGCCTAAAGTGCTTTAAAACATCTTGCATGTGTATACATCAATCAGGGAGTGTAATTAGAGTACTGCTTCACACTGACACACCAAACTCACTGTGTAACGCACCGCAAACAGCTGTTTGTGTAGTGACGGCCGTGCTGGACTGGTGCGCACCATGGTAGGCCGTGGCGGTGTTCAAGCCCATATAGTCGCCGGGCTGTGGTAGCTCAATGATAGAACAACAGTGACTGTCCAGCTGATCAAATTTGGTCTGTCCACAATGAAGCAACGACCTTATTATCTTTGGTGTGCCACCCCCCCCCCCCCGAGACACTCATATAGCCGGCGGTCATTGCTTCATTACGATACGCAAGCCCCTTTACCGCGGCAAAGTAATGATCACGAAGGGGAATGGGCACGTGTACATGCCTTTTGTTTTGTTGTTGCAGCTGCACTGCAGCCAGAAAAATTAGGCAGGCATGTACTCGCACCAGAAAAATTAGTATAGCGGCCGCTTAGCAGCGGCCTTAAAAATTCAGGAATCCACCTGGAGTCCTGGACCCTGTTGGTGGTGGCGGAGAAGGCAAGCGGCCTGCAGGCAGAGATGCTGTGTGTGGGGACTGACTTAGTCTTTGGGCAGGCAGTAGCCCTTGCGATCCATGCCTCATTCATTTTGATAAAGGTGAGGTACTGAACACTTTTGTGACTTAGGCGACTTCTCTTCTCAGTGACAATGCCTCCAGCTGCTCTGAAGGTCCTTTCTGACAGGACGCTTGAGGCAGGGCAAGACAGAAGTTGGATGGCAAATTGGGACAACTCTGGCCACAGGTCAAGCCTGCGCACCCAGTAGTCCAAGGGTTCATCGCTGCTCACAGTGTCTACATCCACACTTAAGGCCAGGTAGTCGGCTACCTGCTGGTCCAGGTGTTGGTGGAGGGTGGATCCGGAAGGGCTAAGGTGAGGCGTTTGACTAAAGAATGTCCGCATGTCCGACATCACCATGAGTTCACTGGAGCGTCCTGTCCTTGCCTGCGTGGACATGGGAGAAGGATTACTGGCAGTGGTACCTTTATTGCAGTGTGCTGTGACATCACCCTTATAGGCATTGTAAAGCATACTTGCCATGCTGTGACGATGGGTGTCAGCACACAGAGAGTATCTGATTATTGGTGATCTGCAGTATCACCAACAATACAGACGTATACCTGATTATTAGTGATCTGCAGAATCACCAATAATACAAGTATGCCTAACCTCTGGACACCAAGCAAAGTGTAAGTGTTTGGGTGCAACAGTAACTTAATAATTAAACCAGACCAGACCAATGAGCTGGTGAGGTAATCACAGAACACGATACGTGTACTAGTGTACAAGTTCCAGCAGGCTGGAGAGTAATAACAATGAGGCTGAATCTCCCGGGGAGCGGGTGATTCAGACAATACTGCAGGCTCGAGAACACCCGAGGAGCGGGTGACCCAGACTGGACAGTAGTGTGAGAGGTACAGTGGTACTACAATAACAGATACCCTAATAGAGAGGATACTAAGGCTGTACCACGGGTAAAGAGAACTGTTCCACCAGAGGAGCTGGTGTAACTAATACCTCACCAGTGGCCAGGGCCCACTGATGAGTAGAAAGGTCAGGCAGGCAAGGTTCGGCAACAGAGAGGTCAGTATATACAAAATCGTGAGGCAGGAGAGTAAATGGTAATCAGGCAGAGGTTCAGCAACAGGTAGACAGATGGGCAGAAGTACAGGATCAGAAAGCAGAATACAAAGTCAGAGTGCTAGCCAGAGTTGTACACAGGAGATCAATACAATAGAAATAACCTAGTCTGGGTGTGACGTCCTTGGTGTCAACACCCCGGATCTAGTCTATACAAAACAGCAATAACAAGAGAAGATAATCCTAACTTGGTGTGAAATCCGTAGCATCAACACCAGGGAACTATCTAAGGTCTGCGCGCTCACACGCAAGTATTCACGACAACAGACGAAGAAGAAATGCAAGCTGGAGGCTTTTGAAGCAGAGGAGACCTCACTGGCACGCCCCCCTCATCAGCCAATCCTGGGCGCCGTGGGTCTCCCCTGACGGCAGCCGACCAGCAGGTCAGCTGACGGGCTTCCTCCCCGCATAAAATTCCCGTCTATGCGCGCGCCCGCGTGCTATGGCAGTCCCCTGTACGGGAGAACGTTCCTTCCTCGGCGTCCTGCACGCCGAACGGACGGATGAGCACCTGGAGGCAGCTGCGGCGGCGGTGCTGTTCGCCGCAGCTGCCTCCAGGTTGCAAGGATGCAGCACATGCAAGGATGCAGCACATGCAGAACAAGCTGGCATGTGTAACATCCGAATGTTACACATGCCAGCTTGTTCTGCATGTGCTGCATCCTTTCTGCCTTCAGGTGACTTGGTAACATGTCCGCCACGTTGTGCCTATACCGAGGGTCTAGTAGCGTGGCCACCCAGTACAGCTCATTCCCCTTGAGTTTTTTTTTATATGGGGGTCCCTCAACAGGCTGGACAGCATGAAAGACGCCATCTGCACAAAGTTGGATCCAGACGTACTCTCCATCTCCTCTTGCCCTTCCTCATTGACGTCAGGTAAGTCCTCCTCCTCCCCCCAGCCACGAACAATACCACAGGAACGTTGAGCAGCACAAGCCCCCTGCGACACCTGCTGCGGTTGTTCTTCCACCTGCTGCGGTTGTTCTTCTGCCGCCGCCTCCTCCTCCTCCTCCAAAGAAACACCTTCCTCATCATCCGAGTCTGACTCCTCTTCCCCACACGACTCTTCCTCCTTCTCCTCCCCCCTCTGTGCTGCCGCAGGTGTTGAGGAAACATCTGGTTCTGATGTAAATTGTAAGGAAACATCTGGTTCTGATGTAAATTGCTCCCACAACTGTTCCTCTTTACGCTCCTCCACAGCTTGATCCACCACTCTACGCACGGCACGCTCCATGAAGTAAGCGTACGGGATCAAGTCGCTGATGGTGCCTTCACTGTGACTCACCAGGTTGGTCACCTCCTCAAACGGCCGCATGAGCCTGCATGCATTTCGCATCAGTGTCCAGTTGTTGGGCCACAACATCCCCATCTCCCCAGATTGTGTCCTTCTACTGAAATTGTAGAGGTACTGGGTGACGGCTTTCTCCTGCTCTAGCAGGAGAGAGAACATGAACAGGGTCAAATGCCAGTGAGTCGGGCTATCACATATCAAGCGTCTCACTGGCAAGTTGTTTCTCCGCTGAATGTCTGCAAAGCGTGCCATGGCCGTGTAAGACCGCCTGAAATGCCCACACAACTTCCTGGCCTGTTTCAGGACGTCCTCTAAGCCTGGGTACTTTGACACAAATCTTTGAATGACTAGATTCAGCACATGTGCCATGCAGGGTACATGTGTCAGCTTTCCCAAATTCAAAGCGGAAAGGAGATTGCTGACGTTGTCACACACCACGTTGCCGATCTCCAGCTGGTGCGGGGTCAGCCAGTGATCCACCTATTTGTTAAGAGCAGCCAGGAGAGCTGGTCCAGTGTGACTCTCCGCCTTGAGGCAAGACTTGTGTAAGATGGCGTGACACTGTCGTACCTGGCATGCAGCATAGGCCCTGGGGAGCTGGGGCTGTGTAGCTGGAGAGGAGATCGTGGCACCAGCCAAGGAGGAGGAGGATGACGACAGCAAAGAGGATGTAGCAGGCGGAGAGGAGGTGGCAGGAGGCCTGCCTGCAACCCGTGGAGGTGTCACAAGTTGGACCAACTTGTGACACCTACAGGGCTTGCAGGCAGGCCTCCTGCCACCTCCTCTCCGCCTGCTACATCCTCTTTGCTGTCGTCATCCTCCTCCTCCTTGGCTGGTGCTCGGAACACTGCACAGCCACATACTCCCTGCTTGCCATTGGTCACCAGGTTGACCCAATGGGCTGTGTAAGTAATGTAGCGGCCCTGACCATGCTTGGCAGACCAGGCATTCGTGGTCAGGTGGACCCTTGACCCAATGCTGTGTGCCAGACATGACACCACTTGCCTCTCCACTTCACGGTGCAGTTTGGGTATCGCCTTTTTAGAGAAGTAATTGCGGCCTGGCATCTTCCACTGTGGTGTCCCAATGGCCACAAATTTATGGAAGGCCTCAGAGTCCACCAGCTTGTATGGTAACAGCTGGCGAGCTAACAGTTCCGCCACTCCAGCTGTCAGACGCCGAGCAAGGGGGTGATTGGAAGAAATTGGCTTCTTCCGCTAAAAGATTTCCTTCATGGACACCTGGCTGTTGTGGGCAGAGGAGCAGGAAGCACTCAAGGTCAGAGGCGGAGTGGCGGAGGGTGGCTGTGAAGGTGCAAGGGGGAAAGCGGCTGAAGAAGCTGCACCTGAAGGAGGAAGAGGAGAAGGAGGGTGGCTTTTCTTTTGTGTGCTGCTTTTCCTCTGGTGCTCTTCCCATTGCAGTTTGTGCCTTTTCTCCAGGTGCCTTAGTAAGGCACTTGTCCCTACGTGAATGTTGGCCTTTCCACGGCTCAATTTTTGGAGGCAGAGAGAACAGATGACTTTGCTCCGATCTGAGGCAGACACACTAAAAAATTTCCAAACCGCTGAGCCCCCCTGGGGTGATGGCACTATGGTGGCCTCAGCAGCTGACGTTGAAGGGCATGTTGGCTGGCTGTCCATAGGTGGCGATACATGGCGACGGACACTGCCACCAGCTGTTTCTGACGACGAGCTCCCCCTGCTTCTTTCAGCAACTCGTCTCCTCCTACTCCTCTCTGACTCCCCCTCTGAACTGTACCCCTGTTCATCTCCTCTATTGGGAACATACTTGGGATCCGTATCATCGTCATCATCATAATCATCCTGCCCAGCTTCGCTTGCCTCAGACACCTCCAAAACTGCACCAACAGCAGGTACTTCATAATCTTCCTCCTCACACGTTACGTCCATAGTGTCGCCTAGCTCACACATATGAGGTGGTGTAACTTGCTTAGCGCCTTCATCTTGTTGTTGCAGTAGTGGCTGGGAATCAGTGATTTCACCACCAAATAACTCCTGCGAAGTGTCAAATGCAGCGGATGTGGTGCTTGTAGTAGCGCTGGTGGCTGCGGGAGATGAAGTGTTCTGTGTTAAATAGTCAACCACGTCCTGACAATCTTGGGAGTTGATGGCACATGCTTTGTTCTGTGCACTGTACTTTGGGCCAGGGCCGCACAAAATCACATCAACACGACTTCACACAGACCTGCCGGTGCCGGGTGGCCTTCCTCTGGGTCTGCCTCTACCTCTTCCTCTACCTGGTTTGTCCGTTTTGTCCATATCGGGGGGGGGATGAAGTGAAAGGTATAGTGCATCAACTGCACCTGTGTGACTGCACATTGTATTAGTCAAGTCAGTGCGACTTGACTAATACAATGTGCAGTCACACAGGTGCAGTTAACAGGTATACACGGAGTGGTATATCACACTGCGTGCACTCACGTAGGTAGGTGGGTGCACTGAACACAACAGGTAAGTATATGCAGTGATGAGGTGGGTTCATTGAACACAACAGCTAGGTATATACTGTGATGAGGTGGGCTCACTGAACACAACAGCTAGGTATATGCTGTGATGAGGTGGGCTCACTGAACACAACAGCTAGGTATATGCTGTGATGAGGTGAGTTCACTGAACACAACAGCTAGGTATATGCAGTGATAAGGTGGGTTCACTAAAAACAAAAGGTAGGTATATGCAGTGATGAGGTGGGTTCACTGAACACAACTGTTAGGTGTCAGGAACCGGCCCGCGGCACGCCTGCGTATATGGTTCCCGACTGCGGGTTTGACCAGATCAAGCGGGGAGCAGCCTTATTCGAGCTACAAACAAGGCTGTGACCCCTCAAAAGCTCCTTACTGCCACCACTAGCGGTTTGCTAGACACGTCCACTCTGCTGTCGAGTCCTCAGCGCGCAATCTGCGTTTTCGTATTCGGGTCAGCTTTGCGCTTTAGGCCGAATACGGGAACGCCACGCACCCACACACACAGTACAATTGTACAGTAACACAGAACAATCAGGCACTGACTTGTAATGCAAGTTACACTGTCATGCAGCAAAACCACTAACAGTCGTTCCGAACGATACTGTTAGCCACTCCCACTCTGCTGTCGAGCGCAGAAGTGCCCCATACACACAATGCAATTACAATTTCATATGGTAGTGTTGCTCAAGCATACAATTAGGCATGGACCTATACACAGTTACACTGCAGTCTCTTCTAGGCTATGAGTGTCAGTTTAGTACAGCAGAAGTCAAACTTATTTAAATAACAAGTTAATATTCCAGAAAAAAACATGGAACAATGCAGAACTTAATATATACAAAAGATGTACAAAAACAAAGTAAAGTACAAAGTAAAAGTTACAAGATAAAAGTTACAAAAATACACACAAGGATATTTGCGTAAAAATAAAGGGGGGGGGGGGAAGAGAACGTTACCAGCTTAGGTTAGAATGTTGTTTGACGGGAGGACGCCGTTTGTTCGACCAGGAGTCGAGATCACCCCTAGCTATGCGCTACCTCCAGGAGAAGATACCTGTGACTGTCCTGGACCAACTTAAATAGTCCGAAGTGTCCCCTGGGGCATTTAGTGTCCAGCCCCCAGGAACTAATGCAATTTCCACGTTTGTGACATCACCGAACGCTTGTCCTAGTCTTCCTGTGATATGCGAATTTTAAAGGGTTCCTGTTTGGACGGCGGGAACTAGTTTTAATTACATCCTCAGACATAATTTGATTCCCAGAGATCTAACATCCACATGCGAAAAGTGTATTATAGCACACACACAACAAAAGACTTCCTTAACATCCAATTTCCCCAGGTTAAAAGTGACAATTGATTAAGGCTTTCACATTGCAGCAGGATGTCATGTGTAAAGTCCTGGCTCAGGCTGGTGTGATCTGCTTCAAAGCATACTGCAGCCAGTCCAGGTGACAAATGCTTCCAAGCACCATACACCTCTGTGACAGTAGTCAGACAACAGGGTCGGACCACCTGTATAGGCTTCAAAGCGTATACGGTTCCCGACTGCGGATTTGACCAGATCAAGCGGGGAGCAGCCTTATTCGAGCTACAAACAAGGCTGTGACCCCTCAAAAGCTCCTTACTGCCACCACTAGCAGTTTGCTAGACACGTCCACTCTGCTGTCGAGTCCTCAGCGCGCAATCCGCGTTTTCGTATTCGGGTCAGCTTTGTGCTTTAGGCCGAATGCGGAAACGCCACACACACAGTACAGTTGTACAGTAACACAGAACAATCAGGCACTGACTTGTAATGCAAGTTACACTGTCATGCAGCAAAACCACTAACAGTCGTTCCGAACGATACTGTTAGCCACTCCCACTCTGCTGTCGAGCGCAGAAGTGCCCCATACACACAATGCAATTACAATTTCTTATGGTAGTGTTGCTCAAGCATACAATTAGGCATGGACCTATACACAGTTACACTGCAGTCTCTTCTAGGCTATGAGTGTTAGTTTAGTACAGCAGAAGTCAAACTTATTTAAATAACAAGTTAATATTCCAGAAAAAAACATGGAACAATGCAGAACTTAATATATACAAAAGATGTACAAAAACAAAGTAAAAAAGTACAAAGTAAAAGTTACAAGATAAAAGTTACAAAAATACACACAAGGATATTTGCGTAAAAATAAACGGGGGGAAAAAGAGAACGTTACCAGCTTAGGTTAGAACGTTGTTTGACGGGAGGACGCCGTTTGTTCAACCAGGAGTCGAGATCATCCCTAGCTATGCGCTACCTCCAGGAAAAGATACCTGTGACTGTCCTGGACCAACTTAAATAGTCCGAAGTGTCCCCTGGGGCATTTAATGTCCAGCCCCCAGGAACTAATGCAATTTCCCCGTTTGTGACATCACCGAACGCTTGTCCTAGTCTTCCTGTGATATGCGAACTTTAAAGAGTTCCTGTTTGGACGGGGGAAGTAGTTTTAATTACATCCTCAGACATAATTTGATTCCCAGAGATCTAACATCCACTTGCGAAAAGTGTATTATAGCACACACACAACAAAAGACTTCCTTAACATCCAATTACCCCAGGTTAAAGGTGACAATTGATTAAGGCTTTCACATTGCAGCAGGATGTCATGTGTAAAGTCCTGGCTTAGGCTGGTGTGATCTGCTTCAAAGCATACTGCAGCCAGTCCAGGTGACAATTGCTTCCAAGCACCATACACCTCTGTGACAGTAGTCAGACAACAGGGTTGGACCACCTGTATAGGCTTCAAAGCAACAGTCTGATTAAGTGTTTCCTAATTACCTGTTTTCTGGCTGTCCAGAGGAACTGTATGCTAATGTCCCAGCCCCCTGCTTCCAGAGGAATTCAATGCAAATGTAGGTCTATTGACCCACACACACAATCACATGAACAGTTCTTGAATCTAGCCTGGCATATCTACACCTTTGACATAATACACAGCAGATTAGAAAAATGATAGAAATATACTCCTGTATTATCCCAACATCATCAGCACCCCAATATATCACCACACTAGGTATATGCTGTGATGAGTTGGGTTCACTCAACATAAAAGGTAGGTATATGCAGTGATGAGGTGGGTTCACTAAACACAACAGGTACTAGGTATATTCAGTGATGGGTGTTACAATGTGCACCTGCTGTCACACACACAGGTAGTCACTGAATGTGCTGGGCCTGGCTGGCAGTGGCACACACATAGTATGAATTAGCAAGGCTGTCTATGCACCACAAATGTCAGTGGGACACAAAGAAAAAAAAATAGATCACAAAACAAGATTAGCTCTCAAACAAGATGTTGTGGGGTGCTATTTTAGCAATAAAAATGAGCCAGGAGCAAGCTAACAAGCCTATAACAGCCTAACTTATCTTTCCCTATGAGAGTCTGCCAGCAGCTGTCCCTTCACTAATTAACGCAGGCACATGAATGAGTGTAATGGCCGGCAGAGCCTGCCTTATATAAGGGGGGGGGGAGTGGCTCCAGGGGAGAGTGTAGCCTGATTGGCTACAATGTGCCTGCTGACTGTGATGTAGAGCAGTGCTTTTCAACCCATGGTACGCGTACCAGCAGTGGTACTTTACGGCTTGCCAGGTGGTACGCTCTGGGGAGATGAAAAGGAAGTGTCTGTGGGCTGCAGAGAGATCAAAGGTAAAAGTGATTTAGGGCTAGTCCAGTGCCTGGTGCTTTCTTCAGGTTTGTTTTTGTATGACAATGTGAAGCTCTAGGCTAGTTGATAAAAGCACAATAGAGGGCAGGCAAGCTGGTAAATATACACAACATGATGCAGAGCTTGCCTGGAGGGACTGTGGGCAAAAATCTGTCTGGTCTCTCCCCATTTTTATGACTGCATGTGTGCATAAGGTGTTAAACAGGTTGAAATTTTTTTGACAGTCCCTAGACTCCAGGGGGACTGCTTTCTGACTTGTGTGAGAGATTGGCAGGGATAGGAGTCCTATTACAGGCAAGTAGCCTCTGTGTGATGTGGGAATGCAATACAGATAAGCTCTCTGCTCTATCTCGGGCTATTCTCAGTTTCTTTCCACTCCTCCTCTCTCTGGGCTAGTGCACGCCAAAATCGCAACAGCAATCACTAGAAATTTGGGAGTGTGATTTTGTAAAGCGATTTTTGAATGAATCGCTCCAAAAAATGCTACATGCAGCGTGTTTGCAATATTGAAAAAATCACAACACTGCTGTGGGAACCCCCTCATAGGGAAACATTAGCCAATCGCTTTTCAAATCGCTGGTGATTTGAAAGACGCTTAGAAGCACTCTTGGTGTGCACCAGCCCTCCCTAATTCAGATCTTACATGTGCAGTGCTAAGCGTGGAGTCACTGATGGGTGACTACTCTGCACAGCAAGCAACAAGATTAGAAGCTCTCTGCCTCTGCCCTGTGTCCTGCTTGAATAAAGAACTTATTCACACTATGATGGGGGCGGGCAGCTCTATTTAGATACTCATTGAATGGTGAACTTCTTAACCACTTGAGGACCGTGGGCTTTACCCCCCTTAAGGACCAGGCACTTTTTTTCCATTCAGACCACTGCAGCTTTCACGGTTTATTGCTCGCTCATACAACCTACCACCTAAATGAATTTTGGCTCCTTTTCTTGTCACTAATGAAGCTTTCTTTAGGTGCTATTTGATTGCTGCTGCGATTTTTACTTTTTATTATATTCATCAAAAAAAACATGAATTTTGTCAAAAAAATGATTTTTTTTAACTTTCTGTGCTGACATTTTTCAAATAAAGTAAAATTTCTGTATACATGCAGCGCAAAAATGTGGACAAACATGTTTTTGATTAAAAAAAACCCCATTCAGGCTAAGTTTACAGTGGGACGTTAAAGTCGCGCGTTAAAACAGCATTTAACGCATAATAACTCACTGCAATGAAAAATCAATGCCCTGTTCACAGTGCACACGTTGCGTTGGTGTCCAACGCTGCACGTTAAGTAAAAGTACTGCATGCAGTGCGTTATACACGTTATTAGCTGCGTTGGACTGTTTGCACATGCTCAGTAATGACTTGGAAGCATACTTTTCATTGCCTGTATTTTTTACTGTATCTGCTGTATGCAACGGTAACGCTGCGTTGCCACTTTTTGGGCGCGTTGCGTTGTAAGCTTGCGGTGCGACTTTAACGTGGCATCAAAACGCAACGTCCCACTGTGAATCTAGCCTCAGCCTATATTTATTGGTTTGGGTAAAAGTTATAGCGTTTACAAACTATGGTGCCAAAAGTGAATTTTCCCATTTTCAAGCATCTATGACTTTTCTGACCCCCTGTCATGTTTCATGAGGGGCTAGAATTCCAGCCAGGATAGTATAAATACCCCCCAAATGACCCCATTTTGGAAAGAAGACATCCCAAAGTATTCACTGAGAGGCATAGTGAGTTCATAGAAGATATTATTTTTTGTCACAAGTAAGCAGAAAATGACACTTTGTGACAAAAAAAAAAAAGTTTCCATTTCTTCTAACTTGCGACAAAAAAAAAAAAATGAAATCTGCCACGGACTCACCATGCCCCTCTCTGAATACCTTGAAGTGTCTACTTTCCAAAATGGGGTCATTTGTGGGGTGTGTTTACTATCCTGGCATTTTGGGGGGTGCTAATTGTAAGCACCCCTGTAAAGCCTAAAGGTGCTCATTGGACTTTGGACCCCTTAGCGCAGTTAGGCTGCAAAAAAGTGCCACACATGTGGTATTGCCGTACTCAGGAGAAGTAGTACAATGTGTTTTGAGGTGTATTTTTACACATACCCATGCTGGGTGGGAGAAATATCTCTGTAAATGACAATTTTTTTTTTACACACAATTGTCCATTTACAGAGAGATTTCTCCCACCCAGCATGGGTATGTGTAAAAATACACCCCAAAACACATTGTACTACTTCTCCCGAGTATGGGAGCAAAAAAGTGTGGCATTTTTTTGCACCCTAACTGTGCTAAGGGGCCCAAAGTCCAATGAGTACCTTTAGGATTTCACAGGTCATTTTGCGGAATTTGATTTCCAGACTACTCCTCACGGTTTAGGGCCCCTAAAATGCCAGGGCAGTATAGGAACCCTGCAAATGACCCCATTTTAGAAAGAAGACACCCCAAGGTATTCCGTTAGGAGTATGGTGAGTTCATATAAGATTTTATTTTTTGTCACAAGTTAGCGGAAATTGATTTGTATTGTTTTTTTTTTCACAAAGTGTCACTTTCCGCTAACTTGTGACAAAAAATAAAATCTTCTATGAACTCACCATAGTCTTAACAGAATACCTTGGGGTGTCTTCTTATACTTATACTACTTCTCCCGAGTACGGCGATACCACGTGTGGCACTTTTTTGCACCCTAACTGTGCTAAGGGGCCCAAAGTCCAATGAGTACCTTTAGGATTTCACAGGTCATTTTGAGGCATTTGTTTTCTAGACTACTCCTCACGGTTTAGGGCCCCTAAAATGCCAGGGCAGTATAGGAACCCCACAAGTGACCCCATTTTAGAAAGAAGACACCCCAAGGTATTCTGTTAGGTGTATGGCGAGTTCATAGAAGATTTTATTTTTTGTCACAAGTTAGTGAAAAATGACACTTTGTGAAAAAAAAAAAACAATAAAAATCAATTTTCGCTAACTTTTGACAAAAAATAAAATCTTCTATGAACTCGTCATACACCTAACAGAATACATTGGGGTGTCTTTTTTCTAAAATGGGGTCACTTGTGGGGTTCCTACACCGCCCTGGCATTTTATGGGCCCAAAACCGTGAGTAGTCTGGAAACCAAATGTCTCAAAATGACTGTTCAGGGGTATAAGCATCTGCAAATTTTGATGACAGGTGGTGTATGAGGGTGCGAATTTTGTGGAACCGGTCATAAGCAGGGTGGCCTTTTAGATGACAGGTTGTATTGGGCCTGATCTGATGGATAGGAGTGCTAGGGGGGTGACGGGAGGTGATTGATGGGTGTCTCAGGGGGTGGTTAGAGGGGAAAATAGATACAATCAATGCACTGGGGAGGTGATCGGAAGGGGGTCTGAGGGGGATCTGAGGGTTTGGCCGAGTGATCAGGAGCCCACACGGGGCAAATTAGGGCCTGATCTGATGGGTAGGTGTGCTAGGGGTGACAGGAGGTGATTGATGGGTGTCTCAAGGTGTGATTAGAGGGGGGAATAGATGCAAGCAATGCACTGGCGAGGTGATCAGGGCTGGGGTCTGAGGGCGTTCTGAGGGTGTGGGCGGGTGATTGAGTGCCCTAGGGGCAGATAGGGGTCTAATCTGATGGATAGCAGTGACAGGGGGTGATTTATGGGTAATTAGCGGGCGATCTATTGGTGTGGGTGGGTGATCAGATTGCCCGCAAGGGGCAGGTTAGGGGCTGATTGATGGGTGGCAGTGCCAGGGGGTGATTGATGGGTGGCAGTGCCAGAGAGTGATTGATGGGTGGCAGTGACAGGGGGTGATTGATGGGTGGCAGTGACAGGTGATTGACAGGTGATCAGTGGGTTATTACAGGGAAGAACAGATGTAACTAATGCACTGGCGAATTGATAAGGGGGGGGTCTGAGGGCAATCTGAGCGTGTGGGCGGGTGATTGGGTGCCCGCAAGGGGCAGATTAGGGTCTGATCTGATGGGTAACAGTGACAGGTGGTGATAGGGGGTGATTGATGGGTGATTGATGGGTAATTAGTGGGTGTTCAGGGTAGAGAACAGATGTAAACACTGCACTTGGGAGGTGATCTGACGTCGGATCTGCGGGCGATCTATTGGTGTGGGTGGGTGATCAGATTGCCCGCAAGGGGCAGGTTAGGGGCTGATTGATGGGTGGCAGTGATAGGGGGTGATTGATGGGTGGCAGTGCCAGGGGGTGATTGATGGGTGGCAGTGACAGGTGATCAGTGGGTTATTACAGGGAAGAACAGATGTAACGAATGCACTGGTGAATTGATAAGGGGGGGTCTGAGGACAATCTGAGCGTGTAGGCGGGTGATTGGGTGCCCGCAAGGGGCAGATTAGGGTCTGATCTGATGGGTAACAATGGGTAAACACTGCACTTGGGAGGTGATCTGACGTCGGATCTGTGGGCGATCTATTGGTGTGGGTTGGTGATCAGATTGCCGTTAGGGGCTGATTGATGGGTGGCAGTGACAGGGGGTGATTGACAGGTGATTGACAGGTGATCAGTGGGTTATTACAGGGAAGAACAAATGTAAATATTGCGCTGGTGAATTGATAAGGGGGGGTCTGAGGGCAATCTGAGCGTGTGGGCGGGTGATTGGGTGCCCGCTAAGGGGCAGATTAGGGTCTAATCTGATGGGTAACAGTGACAGGTGGTGATAGGGGGTGATTGATGGGTGATTGATGGGTAATTATTAGAATAGATGTAAACACTGCACTTGGGAGGTGATCTAACGTCGGATCTGCGGGCAATCTATTGGTGTGGGTGGGTGATCAGATTGCCCGCAAGGGGCAGGTTAGGGGCTGATTGATGGGTGGCAGTGACAGGGGGTGATTGATGGGTGATTAATGGGTGATTGACAGAGGTGATTGACAGGTGATCAGGGGGATAGATGCATACAGTACACGGGGGGGGGGGGGTGTCTGGGGAGAATCTGAGGGGTGGGGGGGGGTGATCAGGAGGGAGCAGGGGGGGGGGGGATAAAAAAAAATAGCGTTTTTAGATAGTGACAGGGAGTGATTGATGGGTGATTAGGGGGGGTGACTGGGTGCAAACAGGGGTCTGGTCTGAGGGGTGCTGTGGGCGATCAGGGGGCAGGGGGGGGGGATCAGTGTGCTTGGGTGCAGACTAGGGTGGCTGCAGCCTGCCCTGGTGGTCCCTCGGACACTGGGACCACCAGGGCAGGAGGCAGCCTGTATAATACACTTTGTAAACATTACAAAGTGTATTATACACTTTGTACGCAGCGATCGTCGGGTTAACATCCCGCCAGCGCTTCCGTATGGCCGGCGGGATGTTGCGGCGGGTGAGCGGAGCCAGGCGGCGGCGGAGGATCGCGTCACGGATGACGCGATCTCTCCGCCCATGCCCCTACAAGGACCGCCGCCATTTGTCAATACGGCGGTCCTTGCGGGGTCCACTTCCCGGCCGCCAATTGTCAATACGGCGGTTGGGAAGTGGTTAAAGTGGACCTGAACTCAAAACGTCCTCTCTGCTCTAAAATATACACAAAAGCATAAAAACCTTTAAACAAAAAACATTTCTTTGTTACAGTTGATACAAATCTTGCAATAAATCTGCACAGTTTCTACTTCCTGATTCATGGAAGCAGACATATTGTTTACAGCCTGTGCTTTCAAATGAGCGTATCTGCTTATCTGCCATAGGCAGTCATGTGACACAGGGGGAGATCAAATTACAAGTAATGATTAGACACAAAAGAGGGGGAATTACACAGGCTAAACTCTTTAAAAACATACAGGGTGCATTTCTGTTTTGTTTTCCTTCTGTCCTGATTAAGAGTTCAGGTCCACTTTAAAGTCATACATCAGAAGATTATGGGAAAATTCCACAAAGAGACATTTATCTCTAATTGAATCTGATTAGAGAGAGATTTGCACCCAGAAGTGACGGAAAAAGCTATTGTACCTTTACTGCCATTTGGTTCCACATACTTGTGCGAAAAAGGCGTTTTTTTCATTGACATGTATAAAAAATAAAGGAACTGTCTTCAGATGGAATCTGACTTAATTCTATCAGTAAGCACAGGCACACATATAATATTGGCTAACACTGCATGTATCCTTAATCATTGGCCAGCCCTGCGTAATATGTTGGCTCTTTAAAAATATAATAATTAATAATAATAGTACATACTTTATCCCTTTTTTTTCAATTATTGAATTGTTGACATCTTACGAAATCACAGGTGGTACTTGAAAATCTTCATGCGATAAAAGTGGTACAATTTCTGAAAAGGTTGAAAAGCCCTGATGTAGAGGGTCAAAGTTGACCCTAATAGTGCACTATGGGGGCGAACCGAACTTCCGGAAAAGTTTGCGTTCCATGGCGAACGCGAACCACCGGAAGTTCGCCTGGAACGCCGGTGGCATTTGTGGATTGTACTCACACCTTGCAATCCTGGGTCCCTGGTTTGAATTATGGCCCGCCATAGCTCCCAACTGACCCTCTTTTGGTGGCCGCCTCCTTATCATGGACTATCCTCAGAAGAGCTCACAATCTATTCTCTACCATAGTCATAGTCTATTGTCCTGTGCAGAATTTCTTGAGTACATGAGTATGTGAGCCCAAAAGTATGTGGTGGGGGGAAGGGGTGGGCCCCAGGCCGAAACTTTCCTGGTGGGCCCTTTGTGTCCCAGTCCGACCCTGACCCTCTTTCTCCCTCATTTGTCCCTCTTTCAGGACTGATGTGCAGATCAGTCCTGGCTCCCTCCTAAAAGTAGGCAAAGACTATGATGGACATATGACCATGGTAGGGATTAGACTGTGAGCTCCTCTGTGTGACAGTTTGTGATATAACTATATGCTGCTTAAAATAATAAATAATAATAATAGTACACAGTGCTATTGTACATACACTGGTAGAAAATGAAACGTTTTCTAATAGAGTGAAATGAGATGAAAAAGGATGACACTGGAAAGGACGGTAGACTGCAGTTATTTTAGCTGCTCACAAAGTGTTAATGCCATTCAGCTACGTCGCAGGAGGAGGTGGGAGTGGTCAGATGATCGGCTCTGCGCTCGGGAGTGAGTGCCTCATTTTTTTAGTTACATGCGCAGAAAGGAGTTTGGCTAGATCGTGTATTGGTTGTGTGCACTCTATCGAGAAGAATAGGGGGGATACGCTCACGGTTGATAGGGTAATTCGCTTCACTTATTGAAAGCTTTATTATATAACTGTATCGCTTGATTTCTGGTACGTTTTAGGTCAAACTTGTTTAAACAGAAGCGTTTATAAACGTTCCGGAAATTGAAGTAATTTTATTTGTTTTTTCTGCTAGCTATGTTTTAGCAGTGTTCTTTACTCGAAAGTAGCATTTATTTATTTTTTCAATTTGTAAAGTGGCTTATATCTTATTACTGTATTTAGGTCGGCCAGCTGCCATTAGAGGGAATAATATTACAGGTGTCTAGCTTTCACACACACACTTCCGTATGTGTAAAGCAAACAGACTGGCTGGCTTTGACTCAGAACTTCCTTCTGCTCTAAAAGATAAGCAACAGCTTAAAACCTTTACAGAAAAACATTTACTTGTTACAGTATATATTGTAGTATACATTGTAGTTACTTCCTGGTGTACTGGGAACAGAGAAATAGTTAAGAACCTGTGAATAGTGTTGTGTTGCTGAGTGGATTTCAGCAATGCTTATTGGTTTTTGATATGCAAAGACATCATACCTATCAAAATCAGCTCTGGTGGGCACAATTTTGCACTGTACTGTGGTGCGCTTTTAAAGTAAACCTGGCGTCAGGAGCTTGTGGCCGGGGATGCGCATTTGCAGTTGGCCCTGGACAGGAGGGCTTTCCGGGCCAATTGCAGAAGAACGGGGAGGCTGGTGAGGTAGCGATGAGTTTGGAGAGGGCTGGAAGAAGCCCCAGGTATGTGTATTTTTTTTCTTAAAGAGACAATGTAAGAAGAAAAACGTCCCCTGGGGGCTACTCACCTCGGGAGGGGTAAGCCTCCGGATCCTAATGAGGCTTCACCCGTCCTCCTCTGTCCCACAGGGGTCTCGTTGCAGCCCTCTGAACAGCGGCCCGACAGCCTGTTCAATATTTACCTTTCCAGGCTCCAGCGGGGGCGCTGTTGCGTCTCTTCTGACGGAGATAGGCGGAAATAGCCGATCTCCGTCGGGTCTGCTCTACTGTGCAGGCGCAGAAGACTTGCGCCTGCTCAGTAAAGCGGCCCAACGGAGATCGGCTATTTCCGCCTATCTCCGTGGGAAGGAGTAGATACTGCGCCTGCGCTGGAGCCAAAAGGTAAATATTTACATCGCTGCCACTCCGGAAGGATTTTCGCCACCACCGTGGGACCGAGGAGGACGGAGGAAGCCTCAATAGGATCCGGAGGCTTCCCCCACCCGAGGTGAGTACCCCCTAGGGGAGTTATTTTCTTTAACCACTTAAGGACCGGGCAAATTCTAAAGGATCTGTGCTGCGTGGGCTCTCCAGCCCACAGCACAGATCCTGTTGCAGCCAGGGCGACCAGGCTTCAGCCTATCAGATGCCGGTGATCCCCGGCCAATCAGAGGCCGGGGATCGCCGATCTCCTTTACGACGCTGCTGCGCAGCAGCGCCATATGATGTAAACAGCGGGGATTTCTTCCCCGTGTGTTTACATTTAGCCTGCGAGCCGCGATCGGCGGCTCGCAGACTGTTCACGGAGACTCCCTCCGTGAACTGACATGGACGAGCGACTTCCATGTAAAACCACTAACGACCAGCCGCCGCCTATCGGCGTTAGGTGGTCGTTAAGTGGTTAAAGAGACTCTGAAGTGAATAAAATTTGCTATTTTTACCTTGTATTTCACTTCAGAAGTCTCAGTAGAGGTAAAACTTAAGGCAAAACGAGGGGTTTAGACCTCCCAAATCCCGGGGCAAACATCCACGACCATCTTGGTTGTGGATTGTGCTGCCCTGAGAGGCAGAGCTTTGAGCTGTAGCTCTGCCTCTCCTGACGTCAATCACTGTGCGGATCTCCGCCTCTCCCCACCGCCTCTCTGTGAAGGAAGACTGAGAGGGGCGGGGAGAGGCGGCAATCGGCGGCGATTGACATCAGTAGAGGCAGAACTACAGCAGAAAGCTCTGCCTCTTTCAGGAAGCGCTGCCCGGATTGCCCCCTGGGGATTTTGGGGGGGGGGGGGGATCTAAAGCCCTCATTTTGCTGTGGGGATGCGGCGGTTTACCTCTACAGAGACTTCTGAAGCGAAGGTAAAAATAGCAACTGCTTCAGAGTCTCCTTAAAGGGGAACTGAAGAGAGAGGTATATGGAGGCTGTCATGTTTATTTCCTTTTAGACAATACCAGTTTCCTGGCAGCCCTGCTGATCCTCTGCCTCTAATACTATTAGCCATAGCCCCTGAACAAGCTTGCAGCAGATCAGGTGTTTCAGTGGTTCAGACTTATAAGTCTGATCTGACAAGACTAGCTGCATGCTTGTTTCTGGTTTTAATCAGATACTACTGCAGAGAAATAGACCAGCAGGGCCGCCAGGTAACTGGTATTGATTAAAAGGAAATAAACATGACAGCCTCCATATACCTCTCTCTTCAGTTCCCCTTTAAGAAGAAAAATACACATACCTGGGGCTTCTTCCAGCCCCCTCCAGACTCATCGCTACCTCACCAGCCTCCTCTTTCTTCTGCAATTTTATTTGCTTCAGTCTCAGGTTCACTTTAACTGCACTGTTGCATACATTTTGTTTGCAACATAGCACTGTCTCTTTCAGGCTAGTTGAATGAGGACAGTGCTGCAACAGAGAGCAGTGCAGGCACGGCCGGCCTTTGACCTGAGCTTCCAGGGGGGCGCCGTGCTCCTTCCGCCCTGGACGCAGATTGTGAATTTGCTTGCTGCAGCGCCGCGGCGGCTGCAGGCTCCGGCTTGGTTGCTTCTAGTCTCCCTCTGGCTCCGCCCCCTGGTGCCGCTGTGGGTGATGGGGGCGAAGACCAGCAACTACTGCGGCGCTGTCTTTTGGAGGCAGTGCGAGACTCCGCCCCACGGCCGGTCCCATGTAAGGAGGATGGAAGTGCACAGTACGTGCCAGCCACCCTGCCTTGCCCTGCACTGGCTGTGACTGTGTTGGAGACCTTGGCTATCTCCTCACCCAAGTGACCAGACCAGCAAAAGTAAGGCTCCGCTCCCCATCCCCATTCCCCAGGACCCCAACGGGAATATATACTTGTGATACGGGGGTCGACTGGGAATCTCCAGTATAGCTAAGAGGGGATCTGGTAGCCTAAACACACACACACACACACACACACACACACACACGACACACTAAGGGGAGGGGGTCTGCCTGTATATATACACACTAAAGGGGGAATCTTCCTACAAGACTAGTAGCCTATATACACTAAGGGGTGGGGGGGGGGGTCTGCCTATAATCAGCAGATCCCCCCCCTTAGTGTATATAGGCTACTAGTCTTGTATATGTAGGCAGATCCCCCCCCTTTAGTGTGTATATATAGGCAGATCGTGTGTGTGTGTGCGTGCGCAAAGAGGATGAAAGGGGGGAAGGGGGGGCACCAAAATCTGATTACGCTCAGGGCGCTGTGAAACCTAAGTCCGGCCCTGAGTGCAGGTGGCATGCGTTTTTATTAGAAATGATCGATGAGATGCAAATAATTCCAAGTGAATGCAGGATTATGTAAATTTTATATAAAAATGTATGCAGCTTTAAAATTGACCAAATGAATCCTGTTCTCCCCTGGGGGGGGGGGGGGGAGGAATTAATTGACCCATATATTTATATACAAAACTTTCAAAATCCTGTATCAGCTCACAATTATTTGCATCTCATTGATCAAGTAGACTTATGCAAATGGGGGTTCACACTGGAGTGCTTTGCTAGAGATGTCAGCAGCGCTCTTAATAGCTGGCGATCGCTAGCATTTTTGAAAACGCTACTGCATTGTAAAGTGTATGGCAGCGTTCTCACTGTAGCGATCACCAGCAATTGGCACTTTGCTGAAATCGCAAACGCAATGTATGTAGCATTTTTGTACTTATTTTGGAGCAATTGTGTTTGTGTTAATCGCAAAATGCAATTGCTCCAAAATCGTTACCCCATATAATGAAAAATCTTGGGAGAATTGATTTGCAAAACGAGAGAATTCGCTAGCGTTTTGCGATTCCTAGTGTGAATGGAGCCTAAGTGATATAGCCTCCATACTGTATTGAGTTTGGCTATATTGTAGCTGCACTCAAATAGCGGTAAGGCCGGAGCTTCATGTTAGGGGGGGTAAGAGGGGAGGTTAGTGTTAGGAGTCAAGTGGGAAAGGTTAGGATTGCAGTTGGAGGTTAGTGTTAGGCGTTAATAAGGTGGGAGAATAGGCGACAGAGGAGGAATATGACGGGATATTGCCGAAAAAGTAACCTCGATAATATCCCCGTGCCAAAAAGAAAACACAACATTAAGTAATGTACGCTAGCGTTTTGGATGTTATTAGGCTTAAATGTACAAATTCAAATAAGAGACTTTGGGGTGGTTTTCATTATTTTTGTTAATGCTTTGTAGATGCAGAAGACTCTCAGGCACTGGAGGGTTTCGGCTGGTGCTGGATAAGTGGGCTTTCTGGTTGCTTGAGACCCAGTGTAATATGCATAGCTTATACAGTACTACAGTCCTGGCCAAAAGTTGAGACTGTCAAAAATATTGGAAATTAGAAAAGTTAATGCTTAAGTTTTTATAATAGCAATTTGCATATACTCCAGAATGGTATGAAGAGTGTTCAGATGAATTGCATAGTCCTTCTTTGCCTTGAAAATTAACTGAATCCCCAAAAAAAACCTTACCACTGCAGTTAACTCAGGTGAGAAGCACAAGGCTGGAGATCATTATGCCAGTCTGATTGGGTTAGAATGGCAGACTTGACATATTAAAAGGAGGGTGATGCTTGAAATCATTGCTCTTTCATTGTTTACCATGGTGACCAGCAAAGAAACGCATGCAGCCCTCATTGCGTTGCATAAAAATGGCTTCACAGGCAAGGATATTGTGGCTACTAAGATTGCACCTAAATCAACAATTTATAGGATCATCAAGAACTTCAAGGAAAGAGGTTCAAGAGATTAAAGGGACTCCGAGCAGTGCAGAAACTATGGAAAAATGCATATCATTTTAAAGCTCTCTTTCTCCTCTTTCCAATGATATATAAACCACCACCCTACGTCTTTTAGTTTTCGCTATTTTTGCGATTGAAATTGCCGCGACCGCGATTTCGATCGCGAAAATAGAGAAAACTAAAAGATGTAGGGCAACGATTTAGGTGTCGTCAGAAAGAGGAGAAAGAGAGCTTTAAAATGATATCCATCAAGCCATAGTTATATTGTATTACACAGGACGACACTTTCCCCAGTGTCAGCAGCTCCATTATGCTGAATGCAGCTGCTGACTTTGACAAAAAGTCGCCCTGTGTAATACAATATAACTATGGAAAGATGGATATCATTTTAAAGCTCTCTTTCTCCTCTTTCTGACGACACCTACATCGTTGCCCTACGCCTTTTAGTTTTATCTATTTTCGCGATCGAAATCGCGGCCGCGGCAATTTCAATCGCGAAAATAGCAAAAACTAAAAGGCGTAGGGTGGCGGTTTATATATCATTGGAAAGAGGAGAAAGAGAGCTTTAAAATGATGCTAATCTTTCCATAGTTTCTGCACTGCTCGGAGTCCCTTTAAGAAGGCTTCAGTGCGTCCAAGAAAGTCCAGCAAGCACCAGGATCGTCTCCTAAAGAGGATTCAGCTCCGGGATCGGATTGTAACCAGTGCAGAGGTTGCTCAGGAATGGCAGCAGGCAGGTGTGAGTGCATCTGTACACACAGTGAGGCGAACACTTTTGGAAGATGGCCTGGCATCAAGAAGGGGGGCAGCAAAGAAGCCAACTTCTCTCCCCCTCAAAAAAACATAAGAAACAGATTGATCTTCTGCAGAAAGTATGGTGAATGGACTGCTGAGGACTGGGGCAAAGTCATATTCTCAGATGAAGCCCCTTTCCGATTGTTTGGGGCATCTGGAAAAAGGCTTGTCAGGAGAAGAAAAAGGTAAGCGCTACCATCAGTCCTGTGTCATGCCAACAGTAAAGCATCCTGAGACCATTCATGTGTGGGGTTGCTTCTCATCCAATTTTGCCAAAAAACACAGCCATGAATAAAGAATGGTACCAAAACACCCTCCAACAGCAACTTCTTCCAACAATCCTACAACAGTTTGGTGAAGAACAATGCATTTTCCAGCATGATGGAGCACCGTGTCATAAGGCAAAAGTGATAACTAAGTGGCTCAGGGACCAAAACTTTGAAATTTTGGGTCCATGGCCTGGAAACTCCCCAGATCTTAATTCTATTGAGAACTTGTGGTCATTCCTCAAGAGGAGGGTGGACAAACAAAAACCAACTCATTCAGAGAAACTCAAAGAAGTGATTATGAAAGAATGGGTTGCTATCAGTCAGGATTTTGCCCAGAAGTTGATTGAGAGCATGCCCAGTCGAATTGCAGAGGTCCTGAAAAAGAAGGGCCAAGACTGCAAATACTGACTCTTTGCATAAATCTCATGTAATTGTCAATAAAAGCCTTTGAAATGTATGAAGTGCTTATAATTATATTTCAGTACATCACATAAACAACTGAAACAAAGATCTAAAAGCAGTTTAGCAGCAAACTTTGTGAAAACTAATATTTGTGACAGTCTCAAAACTTTTGGCCAGAACTGTATACCCCACACTATATACATACTCTGAACTCTGTAGTAAATGTTAAAATACACTTTTTGGACCATAAGACACACTTTGGGGGTAAAAATTCAGTGCGTCTTATGGTCCGAGCAATACCATTTGGACCAGCGCCTGGTGTCCAACCCCAAGTACAGTACATACTGGTGCTGCAGCGGTCCTCAGCTTCTGAGCGCTATGGGAAAGAGCTACGGTAAATTGAACCACTGTCCTTTTAGTGGTGTCAGTGGTCTTGTGGGAGGGAGAACACAGTTCCCATTCATTGATCTAAGTCCCTGTTAGTATGATCGCTGGCTTTTATGAGAAGCTGTGATCGTTCTAAGTCACACATCCCCCTCTTCACTTCCTGTAAGCATACATAGGACATACATACATACATACATACATACATACATACATACATACATACATACATACATACATACATACAACGCCAAAAAGAAAAAAAAAAGACTGAGGCCATCTTGTGGCCAAATAGTAAAATTACATTTACATACATTTTAATTTTTTTTTTTTATTACAGACCCACACTTACATTTAAAATTAACTGGTTACCTCCCATACTCTCCCAAAAATACCCAAATAAAATTTTTAATTAAAAACCACCCCCCTTCCCCCATAAATAGTTACTTACGGGTCTGAACTTTTTTAATATGCATGTCCAGAGGGTATATTACTATTTTTTAAATTATAAGTTTGTAAATGGTGATGGAGGCAAAACTGAAAAAATGCACCTTGATTTCCAAATACAATATTGCTGCCATACATTGAGTTAGGGACATAATTTAAATGGTGTAATAACAGGGATAAATGGACAAATAAAATACATGGCTTTTAATTATGGTAGTGTGTATTCTTTTAAAGCTATAATGGCCAAAAACTGGGAAATTATTTTTTTTTCTATTTTTTTCTTAATATTTCCGCTAAAATGCATTTAGAAAAAAATAATTCTTAACAAAATGTACCACTCAAAGAAAGCCTAATTGGTTGCAGAAAAAACAATATACAGATCATTTAATTGTGATAAGTCGTGATAAAGTTATTGGCGAATGAATGAGAGGTGAATATTGCTCAGATGCATAAGGTGAAAAACCACTGAAGGCTGAAGTGGTTAGAGACACTGAAGCAAAAAAAAAAATAATGATTTGAATGTATTGTACACCTAAGAAATAAAACCATAGGAGCAGAGACATAAATCTAATATTGTTTCCAGTACAGGAAGAGTTAAGAAACTCCAGTTATCTATGCAAAAGAGGCATTGAGCTCCACGACTTTCAAAGTCCCAGAGAGCTCTGTCTTCTGAAGCTTGTTATCTCAACTGTCAGTCATTGTATTTTATTTTTCTCTGCAGAGAAGGGTTCAAAAGTTTAGTAGGCTGCTCTGTAAAATCATTTAGAATGCTGAGTAGTGTGCGAACTGCAAATATTAGAGAATGATGCAATGTTATAAAAAAAAATCTATATAACTAAAAATAAAATATGAGAATATTTTCATTGCTACTAATGCTCTAGAAATTATCCGTACTACACAACCTATTCATTATATCATTTTTTTTTTCACTTCAGTGTCCCTTTAAAGGACAACTGAAGTGAGAGGAATATGGAAGCTGCCATATTTATTTCCTTTTAAGCAGTACCAGTTGCCTAGCTGTCCTGCTGATCCTCTGCCTCTAATACTTTTAGCCATAGCCTCTGAACAAGCATGAAGCAGATCAGGTGTTTCTGACATTGTCAGATCTGACAAGATTAGCTGCATGCTTGTTTCTGATGTTATCAGACACCACTGCAGCCACATAGATGCCAGGCAACTGGTATTGTTTGAAAGGAAATAAATATGGTAACCTCCATATCCCTTTTGCTTCAGTTGTCCTTTAACCCTCCTGGCGGTATATTAAAAACCGCCAGGGGCAGCGCAGCAGTTTTTTTTTAAAGTTTTTTTTTTTTAAATCATGTAGCGAGTCGTGACGTCATCGGGAGTCCCGATCCACCCCTCAGCGCTGCCTGGCGCTGATAGGCCAGGCTGCGCAAGGGGTCTAGGGGGGAGGCGGCGCGGCGCGACGGATAGCGGCGAATCTGTGTGCTCACGCAGCTAGCAAAGTGCTAGCAGAAATCCTCCTGCGCAGCTTACCCCAAACTACGGGGTTACAGCCAGGAAGGTTAAGGAACGACACCCACTGACGTAGGCCAACTGCTATTCATTGGGTGCAGTGATTGGCTCCAATGACAGCCTGTGAAATCATCAGCACCAGTAAGAGGACAGTCATTGGTTACCATACTTCTTGGCTAGGGGACAAAGGAGGACACAGGGGGACAGAGGAAGACGCCGGGTAGACAGAGGGACAGCGGTACAAGGAAAGGGGCCACAAAAGGTACAAGGGAGACACGGGCACACAAGGGGGACATGAGGTATATATCTGTATATATTTACATATAAACCGACCTGCATATAAGCCGAGTTACCTGTCACGTGCCTCCTAGTGGCCGGACCGCTCAATGCCTTCCAATCTATTCCAACCCACAGACTGTCCAACCTAGTGCAGTGGTCTCCCCATGCTCTTTTAGCCAGGCTAGTTTTGGTGAACACCTGGCTGTCATCGGCTCAGCTCCTCCTCTGTTGTAAGCAGAGTTGTGCAGAAAAACGCCGGCCTTCTATTCTCTATCACCCCACCCGGCTATTTTTTCATGTCACCCAGCTGGAAACAAATTCTGGGGATACTGTCGTGGATACAATCGATGAGCTGAAACTACCGAAATTTTACAGCAGACAGGCTAGAAGGAAGCTTGCGAGCTACAGAAACACGTTACTTACACAATAGTTCAAGGTACAAAGCTGCCACCATCTCTGTAAAGGACAGAGGACCTATTCTTACTGATTCTAAAACTTGTGAATAAAAGAAGTTAGGACACATTACTATACAGTGCTGCCCATAATTACTCATACCCCTGACACATTTTTGCTTAAAGGGGTTCTGTGGAGGTGGTTGAAAAGACAAAATACGACACTTACCTGGGGTTTCTTTCAGCCCCCTGCAGCTGTAATGTCCCGCACAGTCATCCTCCGATCCTCCGTTCCCCGCCGCTGGTCCCAGTCTAATCACGCATCTAATTAGATTGCGGCTGCCCGGCCGTGCACATGCTTGCTTCCGCGTGTGTCATCGGTAGCTTACTGCGTGGGCGCAGTACAAGAAATTTTTGTACTGCCCCTGTGCAATAAGCCTCGATGCTGCGAACGTGAGCGAGCATTATTCGTCTATTTAGATGAATATTAGACCGGGACTGGTGGCGGCGAACCGAGGATCGTAGGAGGGCGGCACGGGACATTACAGCTGCAGGGGGCCAATAGAAGCCCCAGGTAAGTGTCGAATTTTGTCCTTTGAGCCCCTCCACAGAACCCCTTTAAAGTTACTTTAATTCAACAAGCAAGTCATTTTTGATGGGAAATGGCATAAGTGGCTCCAAAAAGACAATACGGCGATGTACAAGAGGCATTATTGTGGGGAAAAAAAATTCTCAGCTTTTATTTACATTTGGGCAAAAGTGTCCAGTCCAAAATTATTCATACCCTTCACAAACTGTCAGTCTGTGGGAAAATCCAAAGTTCTATACCATTCTAATTAGTCCAAGCTGTTTTAAAGCATATTCATTACCCTGATTCATTGGACACAGGGGGACAGAGGAAGACGCCGGGTAGACAGAGGGACAGCGGTACAAGGAAAGGGGCCACAAAAGGTACAAGGGAGACACGGGCACACAAGGGGGACACGAGGTATATATCTGTATATATTTACATATAAACCGACCTGCATATAAGCAGAGTTACCTGTCACGTGCCTCCTAGTGGCCGGACTGCTCAATGCCTTCCAATCTATTCCAACCCACAGACTGTCCAACCTAGTGCAGTAGTCTCCCCATGCTCTTTTAGCCAGGTGTTTCACCCGGCTAGTTTTGGTGAGCACCTGGCTGTCATCGGCTCAACTCCTCCTCTGTTGTAAGCAGAGTTGTGCAGAAAAACGCCAGCCTTCTATTCTCTATCACCCCACCCGGCTATTTTTTCCTGTCACCCAGCTGGAAACAAATTCTAGGGACACTGTCGTGGATACAATCGATGAGCTGAAACTACCGAAATTTTACAGCAGACAGGCTAGAAGGAAGCTTGCGAGCTACAGAAACACGTTACTTACACAATAGTTCAAGGTACAAAGCTGCCACCATCTCTGTAAAGGACAGAGGATCTATTCTTACTGATTCTAAAACTTGTGAATAAAGAAGTTAGGACACATTACTATACAGTGCTGCCCATAATTACTCATACCCCTGACACATTTTTACTTAAAGGGGTTCTGTGGAGGTGGTTAAAAAGACAAAATACGACACTTACCTGGGGTTTCTTTCAGCCCCCTGCAGCTGTAATGTCCCGCACAGTCATCCTCCGATCCTCTGTTCCCCGCCGCTGGTCCCAGTCTAATCACGCATCTAATTAGATTGCGGCTGCCCGGCCGTGCGCGTGCTTGCTTCCGCGTGTGTCATCGGGAGCTTACTGCATGGGCGCAGTACAAGAAATTTTTGTACTGCCCCTGTGCAATAAGCCTCGATGCTGCGAGCGGGAGCGAGCATTATTCGTCTATTTAGACTATTTAGACGAATATTAGACCGGGACTGGTGGCGGCGAACCGAGGATCGTAGGAGGGCGGCACGGGACATTACAGCTGCAGGGGGCCAATAGAAGCCCCAGGTAAGTGTCAGATTTTGTCCTTTGAGCCCCTCCACAGAACCCCTTTTAAAGTTACTTTAATTCAACAAGCAAATCATTTTTGATGGGAAATGGCATAGGTGGCTCCCAAAAGACAATACGATGATGTACAAGAGGCATTATTTTTAAAAAATTCTCAGCTTTTATTTACATTTGGGCAAAAAGTGTCCAGTCCAAAATTATTCATACCCTTCACAAACTGTCACAGTCTGTGGGAAAATCCAAAGTTCTATACGATTCTAATTAGTCCAAGCTGTTTTAAAGCATATTAATTACCCTGATTCATTGGAAACAGCTGTTTTAATCAACTCAACAGGTGAAAAACAGCAGCTCTCTGCAGTTGGTTTGTGCACAGTCATGGCTAAGACAAAGGAGATCAGTGAGGACCTACAGCTGCACATTGTGGCTGCTCACAAGTCAGGCTACAAGGCCATTTCTAAATGTTTTCAAGGTTCAGTGGCTGCAGTGCAAAATATTATTAAAAAAATACAAGATGTTCTGCACTGCGGAAAATCTCAGAGGGCTTGGTGGGAAGCCAAAAGTGACACCTGTGCTGACCAGGCGGATAGAGAAGTGAAAAAGAATCCAAGGATCCCCACCAGGGCCATCCTGGTGAATCTGGGCTCTGCTTGTGGCAATGTCTCAAGGCAGACAATCCAATGGACACTGCACACTGCTGGGTTCCAAGGATGCAGACCAAGGAGGATGCCACTTTTCCAGATAAGGCTCACAAAAGCTATATTGGCCTTTGCAAATGCTCATCTGGACAAAGAAGACTTCTGGTCTTCGGTGTTCTGGTCAGATGAAACAAAAATTGAATTGTTTGGTCACAATGATGTTTCCTTCATTTGGCGTAAAAAAGGAGAAGCCTTCAACCCAAAGAACACCATCCCCACTGTCAAACATGGTGGTAGGACCCTAATGCTGTTGGGGTTGTTTTTCAGCCAATGGACCAGGCAACCTAGTCACAGTAAACGGCACCATGAAAAAAGAGCAATACAGGAGGATTCTCAACAACATCAGGCAGACTGCAGAGAAACTTGACCTTGGGCACCAGTGGATATTTCAGCATGACAGTAACCCAAAATACATAGCAAAAGTGGTGAAGAAATGGTTAGCAGACAACAACATTAACATTTTGGAGTGGCCCAACCAGAGTCCTGAGTTGAATCCAATTGTGAATTTGTGGAGGGACCTAAAGTTTAGGGCGATGGCAAGAAGACCCGCCAACCTGAAAGATTTGGAGCTCATTGCTGAAGATGAATGGGCAAAAATACCTGTGGAGACATGCAAAAAGCTGGTCTGCAATTATAGGAAGCGTTTGATTGCTGTAATAGCAAATAAAGGCTTTTCTATTGATTATTGAGAAGGGCATGAATACTTTTGGACTGGACACTTTTTGCTCAAATGTAAATAAAAGCTGAGAAATGTTTTTCTTCCCCCACAATAATGCCTCTTGTACATCATCTTATTATCTTTTGGGAGACACCTATGTCATTCCCAGTCAAAAAATTACTTGCTGGTTGAAAAAAAGTAACTTTAAGTCAAAATTTGCCAGGGGTATGAATAATTATGGGCAGCACTGTAGCTATCAATACAATACTTCAGTGTAGTGAATCTACAGAAAGGCTAGGATTCTTTCTGGTTTGCCGAAAAACAGGTTTGTAGCCGCAAAAATTTGAAAGTCATTTTATTATAAATGTAATATAAATATATAATCATTAAAAGTAACAATTATAGAGAAAAATTGCCCAGCGTAAAATAAAAAAGGGAAAACAAATGGAAATGGATACTTCAAGGTTTTTGAAGAAATATGTCCTTTTGTGTGGAAGAAATGTAACTTCAAGCAAAAGCTATAACCTCAAAAACATCGCACCAAACCAGTAGTATTGAATGCAAAAGTTATCCTTTATTGAACTACATACATAAAAGCTGCTTAAAACCTAATCTAAAATTGTGGGGAAAACAATAAATCCCAAATAACTTAGTATCCAGAGGATTCAAATAAAGTGCCAAGTACATATATGACAGACCCACACAGATCTGAAACAGTGCAATGTGCACAGCTATCAAAAAATCATCTGATATAATCAATGCATGATGCAGAGCATATAATGAACCACATTTGTATAAGAAAATGCAAAAACCTAGGTAAAGGTAAGGGCCAAAGTGAGAGCCAGGCAGAACAATGGGAACAAGAGAGGGAACCACATAACCAAGGTGGAGAAAGGGAAACGAGAGGGAAAAGGGCAGAAGATGTGTGAGAGGGGTATACTACCCAGTGAACAGGAAAGATGAAAGGCAGAAACCATCCACAATAAATATAAAGTGCAGTGCAAGAATCCTACCTGATTAGTCTACTCCACGGGTCTCCACCACTGCTATTGCAATTTCTCCACCGATTGTGTGTCTTCATCAAAGCTAATGTTGTATGCAGCCTGTTTAAGTAGTAATAGTAGCTGCTCAAAAAGGGAGGGGTAAAGGACACTAAATCATAGCGTGGCCACACTACAGCCTCCTTCAGTTTTTGTTTGTGTGGAAGATTGTCTGTGACAGCACCCACTTTTCCCTTAGAAATCAGGAAAAAGTGATTGACTCGCGTATAAGCCTCAGTATAGCCCCTTCCACAGTAGCCAGACGTGCGCCAAGGATGATACTGCTGTGTCTCAAGATGCCACTAGATGGTGTCATATGAGACAACAACAACAACAACAACAAATAACATTTGTAAAGCGCTTTTCTCCCGTGGGACTCAAAGCGCATAAGCATGGCTCAGACCATCGTGGTACAGAGGAAGACATTTTATAAATCTGGAAATGCCAGGCTAAACAGGTGGCTTTTCAGTCTGGATTTGAATAGCTCCAGGGATGGTGCTGTCTTTACTGGGTGTGGTAGGGAGTTCCAGAGAGTAGGGGCAGCATGGCAGAAGGCTCTATCTCCAGATTTTTTGAGGTGCACTCTGGGAGTGACCAAGTTTACAGAACTTGCTGATCTGAGGTTGTGAGAGGTGTGGTGCAGCTTCAGCAAGTCCTTCATGTATCCAGGGCCTAGACTGTGCAGGGATTTGAATGTCAGCAGTCCAATCTTGAAGAGTATTCTCCATTCTACTGGTAGCCAGTGCAGTGAGCGAAGGATCGGTGTAATATGACAGTGGCGAGGCTGGTTTGTTAGCAATCTGGCAGCAGAATTCTGCACTAATTGCAGGCGACGCAGGTCCTTTTTGGGGAGGCCAACATAAAGGGCATTGCAGTAGTCCAGACGTGATGTGATGAAGGCGTGGACTAGGGTTGGAAGATCCTCTGGGGGAATCAGATGTTTAATCTTTGCAATGTTCTTCAGATGAAAGAAGGAGGATTTAACTACAGATGAAATTTGGTTTCTGAAACTCAATTCCCCATCGATTAGTACGCCAAGGCTGCGCACAAAGTTGGAGCTGTTTATGTCTGAATTCCCAATCCTGATTGGTGTTGCTTTAGGATAGAGTTGTTTTGATGGCGGGCACTGGCTTTGGACAAACAGGACCTCAGTTTTGTCAGCATTCAGTTTCAACCAGTTATCATTCATCCATGCCTGTAGCTCAGCTAAGCAACAGTTTATTTTTGGGGTAGGGTCTGTTCCACCAGGTTTGAAGGACAGGTATAGCTGTGTGTCATCGGCGTAGCAGTGGTACGTCAGGCCATGTCGTTGGATAAGTGTGCCAAGTGGCAACATGTAGATTGCAAACAGCAGAGGGGATAGGATTGATCCTTGTGGCACTCCGAATTGTAGAGGTGCAGGTTTGGACATTATGGGTCCTAGGTATACTCTCTGTGTTCTGTCAGTCAGGAATGATCTGAACCACTGGAGGACTGATCCACTGATGCCACAGTACTCCTGCAGTCTGTTAAGCAGGATTTCATGGTCAACTGTATCAAAAGCCGCTGAGAGATCCAACAGGATTAGGATGGAGCATTCCCCTCTGTCCCTTGCCATGAGCAGATCGTTGCAGACTTGGATGAGGGCTGTTTCACAGCTGTGGTGTTTCTTAAAGCCAGATTGTAGAGGGTCCAGGATGTTGTTTACTGACAGCCAGGTTTCAAGTTGCAGATAGACAGCCTTTTCAATAACTTTACCTAAGAAGGGGAGGTTGGAGACAGGTCTGTAGCTGCTCATAGCATCTGGATCCATGGAAGGTTTTTTAAGAAGGGGCTTGATGATTCCTTCTTTTAGAGAGGTAGGAAACCTCCCTGCTTGTAGAGAGCAATATACTATTTTGTGAAATGCTGGACCAAGCAGGTCAGGGCATTTCAGCATATGTTTAGTTGGTCCAGGGTCCAGGTCGCAGGTTGTCTGGCGGAGGCGACGGAGGATGTCTGAGATCTCTTCCTCACTAATACTTTTGAAGTCAGTCCAGTGTGTTAGGTTGTTTTTGCAGCTATTTCCAGGAGTTGCATGAGTCTTGGGTGCTGTGGATTGAATGAGAGACCGAATGGAGGATACTTTGTCAGCAAAGTAGCACGCAAATTTCTCACATAGCTCCTTTGAGGGAGTTATAGTAGGTTTTAGACAGGATGGATTACATAGTCTATCAACTGTGCGGAATAGTTGGGCTGGTCTGTTGGCGGCCTTTGCGATCTCCTGTGATAGGTAGAAGGATTTTTTCTTGGTGATCGCATTTTGGTAGTTTTCCAGGTGAGAGACAAGGGTGTGTTTATCTTTTGAATTCTGGGATTTTCGCCACTTCCTTTCTAGTCTGCGCACTTCTTTCTTCAAGTCCTTTAGTGAGCTGTCAAACCACCGTGCATGGTGAAGTGGT